>NC_046322.1:61370739-61590959 GCF_009819535.1 Lacerta agilis
GATGCACGGTGAGCTAAACAATTATTTGAAAGAGAATATATCCATTATTCAGAGCCAAAACAAGCTGCCGGGAGAATCGACTCGATATGGATATCAAATGTGTTGACATTGAGAATAAAAACAATGGAAATACAACCAAAGACTTTATTGGACCACAATCCAGTAGTATTAGAATTAAAAGGAGAAGAAAACTCCACATTTAGGTGGAGATTAAATGAAAGTCTTTTAGACAATCAAGTGACTATCAAAAAAGTGGAACAAATGAGAGATCTCTTTATTCAGCAAAGTGTGTACCAAAGGAGAATTAGAAAAAGTAAGAAAAATGAAATTATGGATAAGTTGATTAAAAATGAAAAGAATTAATTAAAAAGCCAGGGAAAGAAACAGTAAAACAGAATATAAAATGTTACAAGCACAATTTTCAGTGTTAGCAAACCAAGAAATTGAATGGAAAACTAAATGGTTGGGACAGAGGAATTTTGAATTTGCAAATAAACCTGGGAAATTTAATGAAATTTAATAAAATAAAATCTGCTAAACTGTAGAAAAATCAAATTTTAACAGCAGTGCAAAAGCTGAAAACAGCTCCAGGACTCTGGCTCATTCATTATAAAAATGAAGTGCTGAAAGGTACTTTCTTCAGAAGATGACATTAACCATTTCCTCCTCTCTTAGTCACAGTAGCTATAAAGGCATCTTTAAGGATATCTCTATCCAAGTTTCTACCTATAGAGAGGACAACACAAAAAAGAAAAACATTTTAAATGAATATTTTGCATTATTAAATAAAACCTAAGCAATCAACACTATTGAAACAAAGCAAGCACTTAGTACAGTGGACTAGCCAAGTACCACTCAAACGACAGATATAGGGATACAGGGCAAGTGTCCCAGCAAAAGAGCAGCATAGCCTCATTATCTTGTCTAACCTGTTGCAAACATTTTCTTTCCCACCTCAATACAAGGATATTATTGTAAATAGTTGAACATATAAAATAGGGGTCTGAAACCTCTCATATTTCCTAACCCTTCATTCATATTGGGAAAGTTCATTTTGTTACCTAATCTCCCTGCTTGTAGTTGAGCAGCAATTGGGGGCAGGAAAGCAGGTAGTTAAAAAACAGCAAATGGTACAAAAGTCCAGTGTGTTCCTTGGATCTGCCTCAGCTATAGACTCAGACAGGACAAAATAGATGTTCACCCCAAGCTTATTTGCACTGCCTCCACCCAGGTGAGAGCAACCCTGGCTTCCGGATTTACCATACTTCACAAGGAAGAAGTCTGCCTAAAAAAATCAGTGAAGCTACTCTGCTGTGAACAAATTGCTATTGATTGAGATGCATGATAAAAACTTACTTGTGGATAACGACAGGTCCAAGTCTTTAGATACAAGACTGTCCAGATTAATTTATAAGCTGAGGAGTGCCATACCATGATCCCCGCCAACACATTATTCACTTCCCTCTAGGTGCATTTTTCTACTAAAGCTTATTTCTAGTTTTAGAACCGCACTGAAGGAAAGGTGTGCAGAGATAAACTACAAATAGGTAGAGAACGTGTCATTCCCTGTTCATGTGTTCCTTTAGCTCTTTTAAATAGCTCTTCCCCACAGCCTGCTTTATATGTCATTGGAAGACACCCCACATTTTAAAACACTCTTCTGTAGCTTGGGCCACAGAGAGAAAAATAGACATGCCAAGAAAAAACAAACAGCACTACTGAAAAGACCTTAACAGCTTGATAGAAACTTGACATTATCTCAGTTTTTTTAGAAGATCTTGCACAGCACTGTATCAAGAACAATTTTATGGATTATCTTTATGTTTTTGTATAATCATTTGGCTTTGCTCAGTGATTTTGTACAATAGGCCTATGAAATGTATAAACTGCTCTTACCTATTACAACCAATCTATTTGTTCGTTCAGCCTCCTCCTTCCATGTTACAGTGGTTTCTTCTAGATCATATAGCTCATGAACACCTTGGACTATCACCTGATGAGGTTTGTTTTTGATAGACACAAGTCCCTGGTTAGAAAGAATATAAATAAGTTACTGGAAAAGGAAAGTATCTATAGATTTAATTTGAGGTGTGGTAATATTATGTAGCCAACACAAACACAAAAATAACATTGTCTGGTGTTCATTCTAATTACTTTGAAAGATTGAGAAAAGGCTAAGCTCATTACAGCAAATACAGAAAGTATTTCTGATGCAAGTGAAAATCTAATTCTGTAACAAATTGATATAACATTATTGTACTTTGGGTTTTTTTAACAATTCCAATACATCTGGGAAAATGTTGTCCTCACATTAAGAATGGTGAATTTAGCACAGACCTTAGAAACTGGGGCATGGGAGGAGGTAACAAGTATGCACAAATATTCTACTTAACTGGACAACAGTATAGAATCATAGAATTGTACAGTTGTAAGGGACCACGAGGGGTATCTAGCCCAACCCCCTGTAGTGTAGGAATCTTTTGCCCAAAATGAAACTCAAACCCACAACCCTGAGATTAAGAGCCTCATACTATACCAACTGAGCTATAGGTCACCCTCAAGCAAAGAAGGCCTGCTCAGTGATCATGGAATGCCCCTCTTCTACAACACTGGGTACTAGTAGAAGTTCTGAGCTGCTTTGGAGGAGCCCACAACATGGCTTCTTCCCACACCACCACTGTCCTAGATTAGAGGTAATGCTTATGTAGGAAGGAGTGATATATCACAGATTCCTCCCAGAAGGTTTAGAGATTCAGATGTAGCTGCAGGCAAGTGCCATGCTGCTTGCTCCAACAGAACTAAGCTAAATCTCAGTATTCAAATGCTACTGATTCAACAGATACATCTGAATTGACACACACTAATTTACGCTTATGTTTGCTGTGCATATAGTCACTTTTTGTGCCCAAGCAAACAAGCAAACAAACAAAAAAACAAAACACAAACAATGCTTCTGAAGACAAGTTTAGTAGGACTGAATACTGAACCTTGAGTCTTATTACTTCCATGGGGTTACCTCTCTTGTCTTTTACATTCTTCTCCCACAGAAGATCCTATAAACAGAAAGGGGATTTTAATAATGAGGCATTCATAATGTGATACACAAGAGTGTGCATGTTCCCTTTTCTGTTCTATGCCTAGTAGATGAATAACAGATTCACAGACTTGTAGAGTTGGAAGGGACCTCCAAGTCATCTAGTCCAACCGCCTACAATGCAGGAATCTCAACAAAAGCATCCATGACAGAGAAATTCACAAGTGATTATGCTTTTAAAGCAAAGCACTTACTTGAACAAACACATTCAGCTCTTCTTCAGTTGTGCTTCCTAGCACTTCAAATGTGAATGTAACAATACTCTGAAAACAGAAATGTAAAACTTGCTGTGATAAGCTCTTTAATAAGGGCAAAATACACCTTAATTAAAAAGTTTTAATGCATATTCATGGCAGTGTACAAAAACAAAATGAAATAAAGCCATAAAACCTGTAGAACGTGTGTGTGCATGTGCGCTTTTGTAATACCCTGGAATGCAGTCTGAAAGTCCGCAATTAAACATAAGCATAGTATCAGCATGTGCCCCCTCCTCCTAGTGCTTTGTATAGGCTGAAATCCCCTGCCAACACTTTCCTATCACATATTGAATTTGTAGTTTATACTGAGGTAGTTATCTGAAAAATATTTCAAGTGGCGTTTCACACATTTCCAATCCACATGACAGCTTTATGCAATACAGCACCAAGCAATGGTGTTTACTCCTGCATGGTAACATTGAGGAACACTGCAATACTAATACAAATCCACGTCATGATGATGTTTGTTGTGAATCCAATTCTGACCACTTCTTTGCTAGTACAATATATTATTACACAGCCTCATTAAAATTGGACATTTTTCATATATTAGTTTCCATTTGGTCCACATAAAATTGTGCCTTTGAAATAAATGGTATCCCCGAAGAAGCGTCTCCACCCCCATCGTTCAGCCCAGACAGTGAGGTCCAGCTCCGAGGGCCTTCTGGCGGTTCCCTCACTGTGAGAAGCCAAGTTACAGGGAACCAGGCAGAGGGCTTTCTCGGTAGTGGCGCCCACCCTGTGGAACACCCCCCCATCAGATGTCAAGGAAATAAACAACTATTTGACTTTTAGAAGACACCTGAAGGCAGCCCTGTTTAGGGAAGTTTTTAATATTTTATTGTGCTTTTAATTCTGTTGCTGGGGGAACCCAGCCAGATGGGCGGGGTATAAATAATAAATTATTATTGTTATTGTATCTGTATCATCATCATCATCAACATCATCATCATTAGTTTTTCCTTTCAACTCTCCTAATGTAAAAAAATCCCATTTGGTTCTAAAGCAAAGAGGGTCACTCAATCCTCAGGAGAGCTTGAGATACACAGAGAGCTGCAATTGGGTGTGGAGAACGACTGTGCAAATGGAGTTTTGCTTGCTGTTCTATGTATCCAGCCTTAATACTAAGACTGAAAAAAACACAAAAATTTGCAAATACATTAGCAGCAATGTCTTTAAAATGTTGCAGGTTAAAAATAAGCAATATGCTGTAAAAATATACCTGCACATGTGCACAAAACTACTAAGTTTTCAAGCTCTTAATTGCTTCTTCCCTTTTTACCATTAATTAGACTGACTTTAGCACATTTCCCTGTATCCCAAGATGACTGATCAAGTTATGAGGGGTGAAAAAGAAAAGATACAAATGCATTGTTATGTACATTTTATAAATGAAATAGATACATACTGTATTTTTCGCTTCATAGGGCGCACCTAGTTTTTAGAGGAGGAAACAAGATAAAAAATATTTTTTTCTGGTTTTCCTCCTCTAAAAGCCCTGTTTTTTTGAGGATCAGTTAAAAGTTTTGCAGCTTTTTTTTGCAAAGAGAAAAGCCCTGTTTTTTTGAGGATCAGCTAAACGTTTTGCAGCTTTTTTTGCAAAGGGGGAAAAGCAAAGCTCCTTTTGCAAAGGGGGAAAAGCAAAGAGGAAAAGCCCCATTTTTATGGGGTTCAGCTCACATTTCTGCAGCTTCTAAAGGAAAGGGAGCCTTTTCTACAGTTTCCAGACAGATAATCTAATCAGCCAGTCACATGTAGCTGGGGAAACAAACAACCTCCCTCTGCAGCACATTCAACAAAGGAGGGCGGGGCTGAAAGGGAGCCGGGACTCTTATCTCTCTCCCTATCTCTTGCTGATCAGCTGCTGAGCGGGGTCCTTTCAACACCCCCTTTTCTCTTTGTAAAATAGAAAGAATGATCCTCTTTTGGCCCCTGGGAAATTCAGCTCCAGGGACCACCATTCGTTCCATAAGACGCACAGATATTTCCCCTTACTTTTTAGGAGGAAAAAGGTGCGTCTTATGGAGCGAAAAATACGGTAAATAATGTGTAAATAGTTACAAACACTTGCCTAGCAAATCAAGCTTAATGTAGAGCTGCTAGATGGATGTAAGATAAAATAAATACCTTATCAAGGTGTGGTTTAGGTACTTCCTCAAGCTGCAGTTTCTGCTGCAAACTTAAAACAAGTAGAGCACAGTCAGCATTATGTTAAGCAGAAATAAATTCTAAGTATCTAATATTGTGAATATAAAATTCATTTAAAAAGCATTTGCAGGATATTAAGCTGAGCAGTCAGAGGTAAATTGGCAAGTGTAGAGTCAAGATAACACCAGAGACAAACATTTTGGCTGTGTACAGATGTTAGAGCAGTGGAAACTCTTGTTGTAGTGACACAGATTCTTCCACCCAGGTCAATCTTCCATTGCAGGGAATACAGCAGCTAGTCCCCAATTGAAGGCTGCTAGTTAAATGCAATTCCTCCCCAGCAATTTCCACCTTTGCTTTTCAGGTTACTGCATGTTAAAGTGATTGTGCAACTGACTAATTCGTTCCCGTGACCTTAATAATTAAATGGAATTCATAACTCCATCCCCAGTCCTAATGGCTTACAGGTGAAGATGGCGACAAATAAGACTGCTTGTCTTTGAGCTCCATGGTTTTGTTTTAATCTTGAATAGTTGAAAAGTCAGTTGGCTCAGCAGTTAATGTTAATTCCTCTAATGAAGGCTTAGCTCACTGGTCACTTGATACAGACTTCTAACAGCAGATATATATGCTCCCAGGCAACCTCAGCTTCCTCCATAACAAAACCTTGACTAGGCATAATCACAATCTTGGCATAATAGAATCGGCCACAACAGAGCCTGAAATTCCCTCACTGTGGGAACTTTTATGTGATCCTGTCTAAACAGACAGCAGAAGGAATCTTTAGCAGAACTGATGCATTGAAAAAGGAAGTTTGGGGTTTGAATGCTATAATTAGTACACTGGTTGGTAGGTCTGGGCAATATATCGTTCAAAACTGGTTTGAAGTCTGATTGATACTGATTTCATAATTTTTGACCTGGCAATATATTGTGAATCATGGTGTGTATGTGTGTGCTAAGCAAAAATCACAATGTAGGAAAAACCATGAAGCCAGCCAATGTTTCTCTCGATTCCTGCAGCCCATTAAATCTGCCGGCTCAGCTCTCTCCTGCCTCCTGCTGGGGGCAGCAAATCACAAGTGCAGGCGCCGACAAAAATCACAATGTGAGGAAAACCATGCACAGCTCTATCTTTATTTCAGACATAATGATATATTGCTATATTGCAATGTTCAGCTGTGATATATCACAATGTTGAAAACCAGATATCGTCTAGCCCTACATGAGTTAGTGGAGACAGGAATTCTGACTGTAGTCCTGCAGATAAGACCTACCAGTAAAGAAACTGAAGTTAGTGATGGTTTGAAGGTACATCAAGATGGGGATAGGTCTGAGTTCATAAGTGCTTATCAGATTCAGTAACCAAACAAAATGACCTCTATCAAGACTGGAACTTGAATACAGAAACCTGATTTACACCAATATGGCCTATTGTGAGACGGAATGCCTCAAAATAAACTACCAGAAGACCAAAATTCTTGCTTTTGGGGAAAAAAACCAAAGCTCAGAAACTGGAAACTTCAAGGCCAAAATTTGTAACAAGTCTCGAATTATAAATATTAAGGAATGGCAGTCCAGGCGCCAGGATCCAACAAAATCCATGTTAACTCAAATGGGTGTTCCGGAGAAAGACCTGCAAATGCTATTCTTAAATTTTTTAGAACTCAATGAGATTTCTATGTCCCCGCGGCACTAAAATTATACAAAGCCAAAACGCTGGCACAGCTCCTATATGGCTCCTTTCTGGGCCCACCTCCCTCCTTGTTCATTCCCCTTGAAAGTGTGCAATTCAAACTCCTCAGAGCCCTTCTACAAGATCCCAGATGTGTCTCCAATGCATGGGTCAGGCTAGAAACAGGGATGATGAAAGTCGAAGCTCACATCAATTTGTTTAACATCAATATATAAGTGGCTAACTTTGAAACTGCTCCCCCGAGGAATAGCCCCATTGATTCTGAGCTACCAGTTTCAGTCTGGCTGGCAGACAGCAGTCCTAAACACACTCCAGAAACTGGGCTTGCTCCCCAAACCCTCTTAACTATGGGATTGGGCCAAGCTAGATCTGTGGTTAGGCAAAGAATCATGGACATAGAGAGACAACAGGACTGTACAAGGGTTCCCGATTATAAAATCATAGAAAACAGGAGATACGTAACCACTCCAGCAACACATCTCTACTTCCTTACATCCTTACATCCAGAAATGCAAGAAGGGCTTTCACTCTCGCTAGAAGCTCGGCCCTGCCCTCACCGGTTCTGGAAGGCTCCTATGGAAGAGTCCCGTACGCACAGAGACTTTGCACATGCCCATTAGGGGAAATAGGAAGCCCTGAACATATATTTTTTAGATGTCCTCTTTACGCTGAGATTCGTAGAGAAACCATCAATCCTTTGCTGAAGAGGCTTGTCAATCTTACAGACAAGTCTAAACTAAATTCTCTCCTCATAGGCAAAGATCATAAAACAGCCTGGCTGGTAGCCAGATTCTGTGCCCCGATTTGTAAGCCCAGATCATCCTCTAGAATAAAATAGCTTTCTAGGGAAAAGCTGAAGTTCCTTTTCTTTTTATGGTAGCCCAAATCTCAGTTGTACGGATGTATGTATATATTTCAATTTTAACTCGTGAGCTATAGAGAGCCAGTGTGGTGTAGTGGTTAAGAGCGGTAGACTTGTAATCTGGGGAACCGGGTTCGCGTCTCCACTCCTCCACATACAGCTGCTGGGTGACCTTGGGCTAGTCACACTTCTTTGAAGTCTCTCAGCCCCACTCACCTCACAGAGTGTTTGTTGTGGGGGAGGAAGGGAAAGGAGAATGTTAGCCGCTTTGAGACTCCTTTGGGTAGTGATAAAGCGGGATATCAAATCCAAACTTTTTTATTGCTGCAATTTATTTTAATTGTATATTCTATTTTTACGAATGCTGTCACTTTTGTGTTATGCGAGCTGGTCTTTGACCTTAATAAATTACTACTACCAATATGAATATTCAAGACATGGGAGGTGTTTTCTACTCTCAGCTTAACCTCTTCAGATCCAAATGGATGAGTGTGATAATAACCCACTTGCTGCCTTCCAAAAAAATGATCTCGGCCGGTCACCTAATCTAATTTGTTCAAGTCCCAATCTGGTGTCTTTCGGTGAAACTCTGAAGGCTTTAGGTAGGCATTCCACTACTCCACTACTCCACTGTGCAGCCAGGAGCAAAAGGAAGTGAACACTGGATTAATAAATGTACTTGGAAAGGTAGTGTATGAGGGGGAAAGTCTTGTTCTGGAAAGAGGTCCCCAGATGTTCTACAGGTGATCATTCATGAATGGTCAGTGAGGCTCCAGTACTTTGGCCACCTCATGAGAAGAGAAGACTCCCTAGAAAAGACCCTGATGTTGGGAAAGATGGAGGGCACAAGGAGAAGGGGACGACAGAGGATGAGATGGTTGGGCAGTGTTCTCGAAGCAACTAGCATGAGTTTGGCCAAACTGCGGGAGGCAGTGGAGGATAGGTGTGCCTGGCGTGCTCTGGTCCATGGGGTCACGAAGAGTCGGACACGACTGAACGACTGAACAACAACAACAGAGAAGAAACCCAGCGGAATAGTGAAAACAGGCTCTGAACTGCAAGCAGGAATTCAAGCCATTATAGGGGCTTTCCTGGATTTCAGAAATAGTTTACATTGTAAATACCTGTCTAATTGTGACCAGAGAGTCAGTATCGAACTAAACTTTCAGGATCCTGATGTATGGGATAAGTTCTGATTTCTAATCTATATGTTTGCTGACCAAGAGCTATTATTTGAATAAAAAGTTATCCAAATAATCCCACCCCCAATGACAAGTTAGATATCCATCCCCCTTTCTAGAGAAAGGGAAATGCAATCTGGAAAAGGCAGTTTGAGAGACAGGAGCATGAAGTTCTCAAGCTACAAGATTTCTGCCTTTGTCTATTATCCTAATAATACTCAGATATGCTCCAATAAGCAAGAAGGGAAGATTCATTATATTGACTTGAATGCAGGTAGTGGGGGGAAATATGCCCAGGTTAGAGGCCCAAAACTCCTACCCTGCCAGCAATCCATTTCCCAGAAATCAAAGGGATTATCCATTAACAAACGATCAGGATAAACCCAGGCCTAGTGGTAATTATAGAAAAGCAAATGATGATACCTTCGGCTCTCCTCTAAGATACCATAACTGACTAGAAAGCATCCAAAAGATGTTGGGAAATTGGATTTTTAAAAGGCAAAATAATATTAGAATTGATGCTGTCTGAGATGTACAAGGGAAACTGTGTTTTAATGGTCAGGAACTTGGTAAAGTTTTTTTGTATTATGGATGTATTTTCTGTATTCTTTTATTAATACTATTGTTAATAATGGCCTTTGGCTGGAACTGAACTGAACTGAACTGAAATAATTTTAATGTAATGTTTGCAGTTGAATTATCTTTACTTAATACTGTAAACAGAAATTCACCAAATAACTACATTTTTAGCTCACTCCTTCTCTAACTTGGGTACCTCCGGGTATAGAGTGGTATATAAATTCAATTAATAATAATAATAATAATAATAATAATAATAATAATAATACCTAAAGACCATGGGTTGTATCCAATGCTAGTTGTAATCAGAGTTGACTCACTGGAGTTACTAGACATGACTAATTCTGATTCAATTAGTTGTCTATAACTGGCTAATTATGGCAGTTCTGAACCTGGGTGTGTACCTGAGACTGCGCTACATGTTGAATTCTAAATCATAACTCCACATAATTCTTATGTAAAAGCTAGCAATCTGCTGATCAAATATAACAGTGTAAAATAAAATCTTACCTTTTTCCTGACAAACTATCAAAAGCATGAAGATCTAAGACATCAGAGATGTCAACTCTAAGAAAAAAACAAATAAATTTACTTTTCCCCTACTGAAGCGTTTTTTGGGTTGCATGCAGCCTATGGATGAACAGAAGGCCTCTTTTACATAAAGGCTTTCCCGCTTTCCTTCTCCCCCCCCCCCCCTGCAGCCCCTGAAAAGCTTCTCTTGATGGTCAAGGGACTCTCAATAAATGTCTGGGATCTAGTGGGGAGAGGATGTATACTATATTATATTAAAAAGACAACTGCAAAACAGAGAAAGGAGTCCTATGGAGTGACCACTTCTTTTTAATTTAAAGCAAGACCTTTTTCTAAGAAAAATCACTGTAATGCACAGATAACAGCATAAGCAAATATTCTCTTTCATTTATGGCCAGCTGTGTTTCAACTATCTGCTCTCTGCAGTGCTCCAAAATCTGTATTCAATAGAAGAAAGGCAGCATGAATGGAATGTAGGGGCTGAAAAAAGCATATCACGGTTACAAGTAGTAAGGATATTTTGAGTTCCTATGGCTCAGTTCAGACACAGTAGGAAACACAGGCACCAACTCCTAGGGGCCGAGGTATTTGAGGGGTCCACCCCCCTAGTTAATGGGCATTGCCATTCAGATGGTGTGCGCACCGCAACTTGTAATTGATTATGTAGGGCAGGGCTTACCTGGGCTCCCTCAATATTTTATTCAAGTTGGCACCTGTGGTAGGAAAATACCGTTTCCTGGACTGTATGAGTTCAGGAAATGAGCCGCTGTGAGCCTTGGACTTGCATGCTCCCTCTCCTTCTCTTTTGTGCTTATGTAAAAGAGAAGTTTTTAATTTTAAACTAGCCACAGTACCCTGTCACTTCAAAACCTGGGGAACTGCAGTTTTAATGCTGGGTTGAGAACAAGCCAGGATCTAAAACTTTGGTTTTAACCTGGCTTGTTCCTATGAAGCAGTTTAAATATAGTTTAAGAATTAGAAAAAAAAATTAAGTTTGTTATTTTGTTTTAAAATATACAACAAAAAAATCATACTTCTGTTCCAGTTTTTTAAAAATCTATTCAACAAGCAACTACATATAGCGCTTAGAAAATATTCTGCTTTGGACACATAATGAAATGATCAGATCTTAAGAATTGCTCAGCACCTCCTACCAACTTCTACTGCTAGTTCTGGAAACTGAACTCTTTTGAGAAGTGTCATATACATTGGCCATATTAACAATACTGTTTATACAGTGCCCTGTGGGAAGAATAGCTCTGATCAACAGAGAATGTAAATTATTGGCAAGGTAATATACCCACAAAATAACAGTGCATTAAAAAAGGTGAGCTATAGTACTTTATATTTCGAGGCCCCTTTAATAGTATTTTTAAAACAAGATAGTAAAGTTTTTGAAGCTATTTTAACACTTCCCTCCTTCCTACCTGAATTACAACGTAAGGTAAATTAACATGGCTGTCACTACAGAGAAGAATCTTCATAGAGCAACTGTTCAGGGCATAAAGCCTCTAGCATGGAGCAGATTGCAGGCAGAATTCCTAATAAGTTCTATCAATGGTTCTGTTAACAGGATTAAAATGTCTGGAAATGCAGTATTCAGCTGGTTACCTTGCAATATATATATATATTGCTTGTGAGCTCATGTATATGCACCAGCAGAAATGTTTGTTGCACTGTATTTTGGTGTTGCTGTCAGATAAAATATAGGATTGTCACACATGACCTTTGATGCCCACACAACTGCCTACCTCAGAAAATATATAAAATATATTATCTTGCTCCATTTTATACTGTGCGATTCATGCAAGGAAGAGGCCTGCACTGCTATAAAGTCCATTATGTTTGCTTATGGTGCTTAGGAAAATACTTCCCAGAACAAATAGGATAGTTAATACGATACAACAAAGAAAATTTACTAGCTTTAGAAGTATTTCTAGCTTTAGAAGCTTTCTCCCCCATCACTGTTGCATTGATAATAATGATATAATGCTGTATAAACATATTTATGACAGTATCTAGTGACTGCTAATTTTCAGCCTGTTTTGCATTGAGCTACTCTTTACAACATTTAGGATGCTGCTTATGTTGGTCTGAATGTTCTTCTCTCAATAAAATAATTTATTTGAAACTTTAACCTTATCTTTACTGGACTACATGCTTTTTATTCCTTTCCATATCAGTGTTAGGTTTTAAAATCTGACATTATAACAAAAAAATCAGCAAATATTCAGTCATTGGATTATAACAAGGAAGTTTATGTAAACTTTCAATAGGTTTCCTCATTAGTTGTCCTCTGCCCCTTTTTGGGAGGGGACATTTTCAATCCAAAAGTAGCAAGGCTACAAACACTTTCACTGTGAAACAGCTACCGTATGTAACAGTCATTTAGTTACTGAAAATAATTTTTTCCATATTTTTTCATATTTCTTTCAGTGTATCTACTTTCCTTTGATGTAATTCTTTAAGCATACTTATAATGGAGGGCTTGGGATCATGATTTATGAATTCCCTACGGAACTCTGAGCTGCTAGCTAAGCAAGGGGAATTTAAGGTAAAGGTAAAGGGACCCCTGACCATTAGGTCCAGTCGTGTCCAACTCTGGGGTTGCGGCGCTCATCTCGCGTTACTGGTCGAGGGAGCCAGCATACAGCTTCCGGGTCATGTGGCCAGCATGACTAAGCTGCTTCTGGCGAAGCAGAGCAGCACACAGAAACGCCGTTTACCTTCCCGCCGGAGTGGTACCTATTTATCTACTTGCACTTTGACATGCTTTCAAACTGCTAGGTGGGCAGGAGCTGGGACCGAGCAACGGGAGCTCACCCCGTTGCGGTGATTCGAACTGCCGACCTTCTGATCAGCAAGCCCTAGGCTCTGTGGTTTAACCCACAGCGCCACCGGCATTTAGAGTAGGACTTTTTAATTTCTGATACCAACTCCTAACTTGCAGATAGGACTTAATTCAAATTAATATGGAGATTATTTACAAATGACCCAGTTGGACACTGTTAGAACAGAATATCTGACTAGCCAAGCCTTTGCTTTGAATAGTGTAATGTGGGGTAGCCTACAAAAAGCCATTGGAAGGCTACACCAGCCTTGCTATGGTCCTTAGTAAAGCAGAACAGACAAAAGAATTTTCTTGTTTTCCACACAGCCTCCAGCTTCCAAGCAACTGGTATAGTCAGAGAAGGAAACGAAACCAAAACCGAACAGGTACCGGGTATGGGCCATATGTTGCCTTCCTTGATCAAATATACATTTCATATCAATATGTAGCGATCACAAGAGGAAGAAAAAGTGGCAATAACTATTTCTAATTTACATTATCATTACCTGGATCTCTTAGTTTCCAAAATTTTGACAACTCCATTTATTGACCTAACATCATTGAAAAGAGAAGAAACATAAATTTAGATTGTGACAAGAACATTTGTACCCAGCCATATATATCTTTACCTATATCTGATACTCTTCAATGCTGGGAGCGTAAGTTCTCAAGAAGTAAAGACACTAACAAAACCCTGAAAACTCTATGCACAGTTTGTGAGGATCTGGGGCAAGTCAAGGAAAAACTGGGGGTAGAGGGGTTTTCGGCCTAATGGTGTCAAACTTCAGACTCATGGCGCACTGTGGGTAAGCAAGGACACATCTGTCAATTTAGTTTTCACTCCATTTCTCATTTTTCCAACTGTAAGTTCAGTTCACTCCTGTTGCATTTCTCCACCCAAAGCATGAATGAAAATCTGTATGCATTATTCTGCACAGACACATTTTTACAAGTAATGTTCCCTAATATAATGTGGTTTTATATGTTGTGCATACTTAAGCATTTTGTGCATACTTTTTGGTTGCACTCAACATTTGGATAAGTTCAAATTTTGAAGAATACCTATTTTTGATTCATTTATTGGTTAGGTACAAACCATTTTTTATTCCATCCCCAACTACACGCACCATTTTACACTCCTTAAATTGTGTCCAAATCTGCTATTAGAACATGTCATTGCCCCTCTTTATTATAAGGCCACAAATGCCTATATTTTAGAATAACTTGAGTACTGATCATTTCTCCTTCTTGAAAGACTGACACTGATCCATGTAAAACCCATCAGAATTAAAAAAGGATTATGCAGCTACTACACTAACACTTTAGAGTCTGCTTGATGCAAGCTAAACATCAAGCTTGCAGCAAGTAAATACAGCTGAGTGCTCTCAAGAAAGAAAGCATACACTTTCCTCTTGAGTCCTAACCCATACTGTCATAGTAATCATGCAATCTGCAATTCCAGTTGCTACCATGCATAGATATGAAACAGGTAGGAGTCGAAGAAAAATTCACCAGCACCTATAATTTATTCCTGCTTACCTGACAGCTGTTCTCAGTTTCATCAGTGCTTCTTGAGAAACCAAATCGGTTTTATTGAGGATTATAAGATCTGCTAATGCAATCTGTCTACACAAGAAAGAGTGAACATGAATAAATAGGAGGTGCAAGAGTGAACTTTTCATTGTCTATCAATACAGGTTTGACCTTTTTGCCACTGTTAACAGAAATTCCATTTATACTGTATTGGCCTAAATATAAGCTGCACTTTCTCCCCAAATTCCGACTATAAAAAGTTAATGTGTGGCTTATATTCGCAACCTTATGGTATGCAGCCAGGAGTGCAGGGGAAACAGGGCCAGGAGTGTGGTGAAGCAGCACCCTCCCCGCACATAGTTCCCCACCCTCTCCCCCAAGGCAGGGAAGGGAGAGAGCCAGGAAGGGGAAAGGCCACTGGCAACACAGCACAGCCCCCCCATATGCAGCCAGGAGCAGCAAGGAATGGAACGGCTTATATTCAGGTATTTTTTCTTTTTTCTTCTCCCCCCCTCCAATTTTAAAGCTGTGGCTTATATTTGGGTGCAGCTTATATTTGGGCCAATATGATATATCAAGACTAGGGTTGTGTTATGTTGCTGCAAAACCCTTCACATAAATTGCCCAAGTAAACTTTACCAAGCTCAGCAGATTGTAGATGGGGGTGGGCTGAAGTTGAGAGAAGGTGTCAGAAGTATTTATGGAGTTCATGACTAAAGTGAGATTTGAATCAGGCATATACCAGTTCACACTTCTAGCCACTGTCCTATGCAGTTTTTCTCTTATTCATGTCCTTAAGAGCAATTTGTCTATATGGCTAGCATCCATCATTTTTAAAAAAGATACAGTGAAATGCTGCTGGCAACTTCACAAAAAGTGGAGTACAAATAAGAAAAAAAGAATACTGGAAATGATATTTTAAAAAATAAAACTACCACAAAGAAACTGGTACAGCAGGATAAATCCACAAAATTAAAACAGCTAGAACAAGCGAGCCAGGTCTAGAAACTAAAACTCAAAATTAATAATGTCCTTGGTCAAGGCTACCTTACAATACTATGCTTGCCAATAAACAGTTCAGGATTCACACACATAGAAAATGGTCGTTGTACTAATACCTAGCTGCTTCATTGATAAGGCCACTGGGTTTTTCTTCTATGAGATGCTGAACAAAGATTAAAAAAGACAGTTACAATAGGAAAATTATTGATTTTATTAACTAAATTGCTGGCAGATACTGAAGGCATTTTATGCAGCAAGTACTGAGGTCATCATTTAGCATAACTGATTTAGAAGGAAAGCTTGGGTTACTTGCAACCATGAATTTACACATTCAAAGTTTTAGGGACCATGTTCTTCAAAGGATGTGAACTAGCTTAAGAGATAGTATGCAAGGTGAAATGCTTTGAGGCCCATGTTATCCAGCTGTCATAATTCACAGACTTTTGGATCTGTCTCAACACTTCTGACTTTGAAACATTTACAGATGGTTTTTGCACAGGAGACAAAATCCATGGGTTTGTGTGTCCACAGAAGAAATAAATAAATTCATTAATGCAATATTGTATGGTATTGGGACTAAATGACCCTTGGGGCCCCTTTCAACTCTACAATTCTATGATTCTATAATGTACATACAGTCATACCTCATGTTGTGAACACTGCGGGTTACGCGTTTTCGGGTTGCGCTCTGTGCCGAACCTGGAAGTACTGGAACAGGTTACTTCCGGGTTTCAGCGCTTGCGCATGTGCAGAAGCACTAAATCGCGCTTTGCACAGAAGCGCCGAATCGTGACCTGTGCATGCGCAGACGTGGGGCTGCGGGTTGCGAACGCGCCTCCTGCATGGATCGCGTTTGCAACCCGAGCATCCACTGTACTACATAATTATGTTCATGCCTGTTTAAAAGTAATTTCTATTAAGTTCAAAGAGAGCTTTCCCCATGTATATACATATAGGACTGCACAGTTAACTTATTCATCTACATGATTATCCATGTTCCAGGACCATAACTGAAATTATTTTAGATTTATGCATATGCTTCAACCTTTACATAGCAGTGACAGTTATACTAACGTACATCATGGGCTCCCAAACTGTAACAAGTGCTTTACATCTACAAACCCCAAATAAATTTATTTACTTTTCACTAACTTAAGATAAGGCGTAACTTATTTACAAACAGCAATGTTTCAATAAGGAAATTCAATATAAATATTTTTCTAATGTAGGCATTTTTTTTCAGCAGCCCCTGAATGGGGAAAAAAACAGCAAACTTCTTTTAACTAGTACAGGTTGCTGCTACTTTAAATGCTACTGAATCCTCAAAACGATTTCATTGCACAATGTGTATTTTCCTGACATCTCCAGTCAAAACTGTTATCTGACTAAGTGGTTTGAAGAGTTTGTGCAATAACAGGATGACGAGAACAAGACCTCTCTTTTGACCTTTTCTCTGTAACTCCAACATTCATTTATTCTTTTGCATGAAATACTGTCAGGCTTTGTAGATTTGCAAAGAACAGTGTCAGTAGCATCACTTTAGGTCCTCAGAGTTGGGACCTGTCACTGCAAGTTGTCCAATCGTTTGCCTTTTGATTAAAACATGAATATTTCAGATTGCTGGGTGACAATCCCATTAGAGTGATAGCCCATGATATCAATTACCACTTCAGTTTCAATTTGGCTTGCAAGCCACAGGATACAATTTCTCAGCTTTACATGGACTAGGCTAGATCCATGAAGCGTGACACCTCTAAATTGCTGCCTATTATCCTAGTGTCATTGTTGTATTGCCTCCAGAATTCTTTAAATTGCAAGCCAAGGTGGAAGTCAAGCTTTGAAACCAGAGGAATTGGAATAGTGCACAAATTCTCTACACAAAGCAAAAGTTATTTGGCATATAACTGACAAAATTCAAAAGCTGCTATCACACTGACAGCATGTCAATATTTGTACCTGTTTATTGATTTAAGAATGCAAGATGATGCATTGAATTCCAAAGCTACTGAATATTATACATTTGTTATTTCAAAACCTTTTTGGAGTCTTTCTTTCTTTGCTGACTAGGATAAGGATAAAATCTGTTTTTATTTTGTGTAGTCTAGAAAAAAGATGCAAGGAACAAGTACTTTTCTCTACTGAGTAATGATTGCAGTCTTACTACTTTACCTGTAGTCCATACTTTGCATCAACAACAGATATGATACCTGCAAAAAGAAGTTTGTAGATACGAGTTTGAACTTAAGGAGCACAAACAGCAAAGTGAAGTCAAAGTTGCTCTTCAGCTTTTCTACATAGAAGTAGGAAAAACCATCTCTAAACCAGTGGTCAGCAACATGTGGCTTGGCTTTGGGCTAGTTTTATGTAGGTGATAAGGAGTCTAAAAGAAGAGAAGGAAAAGGGAGTGGGAAACCGGAATGGGGAATCAAAGTGAATGGAGCAAAGGGAGGAAAAGGGAGGAAAAATCCTTGGCAAGTGTCTAGTTCAGACCTCCAGCAAGAATGTAGTGTCCCTCATCCATCAGCCTGTTGGAAGCGGAGAAAGAGAAGAGAGAAATGGGGTGATCCCGCCCACTTTTGGTTCTGGTCCTGCCCACTGCTAGAAGGCAGCCCTGAAAAAACTAACCATAAGACAATGTGACCCTCAACAGAAAGGTTCCCTATCCATGCTCTAAACTATAGAACCTAGCCATTTTACCCACCTTCACGGATACTGCCTAAAATCATTAGCACACATTATGCACAATGCTATCTTGAACTCATAATGTACATACACTAGATCAGGGCTAGGCAACCTAAGGCCTGGGGTTGGATCCAGCCCAATCGCTTTCTAAATTTGGCCCGCAGGCAGTCTGGGAATCAGTGTGTTTTTACATAAGTAGAATGTGTGCTTTTATTTAAAATGCATCTCTGGGTTCTTTGTGGGGCATAGGAGTTCGTTTTTTTCTTTTCTTTTCAAAATATAGTCCAGCCCTCACAAGGTCTGAGGGACAGTGGATCGGGCCCCTGCTGAAAAAGTTTGCTGACCCCTGCACTAGATTAAAGAGGCTTGGGAAGAGGGAGAGACCTTTTACCGGGGTAGGCAACCAATCGACTTCTAAATCCAGCACGTGGACGGTCTGGGAATCAGTGTGTTTTTACATGAGTAGAATGTGTTCTTTTATTTAAAATGTATCTCTGGGTTATTTGTGGGGCCTGCCATAGTCTGGCCCACCACATGGTCTGAGGGACGGTGGAGAGGCCCACAGCTGAAAATGTTTTCTGACCCCTGCCTTTGACACCAATGTAAGCTGGGGAGGGAAGAGAGAGGAGGGGAGAGAGTGAAAAGTGAAGGGGGGGAGTATGTGTGAATGGATATGTGAGGAGTGAGAAGATATAATGCATGTATAAGAAACCACATAGTGCATGTGTAAGAAACCACAACTGTGGCCCCACCTACTGTCTGCTCTGTGCCAACACACTGCTGGGATGTATCCTCCCCCCTCCCCAAAGAGTGGCCCTTGTGGGAACAAAGTTTCCCAAACAAGCACTAGAAAAACAATTGAGTAACTTGGATTTAATTTCTTACCATCAAGATAAATGTCACTTCCTAATTCAGCATCAACCCAAAATATGGAGGCAACAGCACCTATCAATACATAAAAGTAAAGGTAAAGGTACCCCTGACCATTAGGTCCAGTTGCCGACGACTCTGGGGTTGCGGTGCTCATCTTGCTCTATAGGCCGAGGGAGCCGGCGTTTGTCCGCAGACAGCTTCCGGGTCATGTGGCCAGCATGACTAAGCCACTTCTGGCGAAACCAGAGCAGCGCACGGAAACGCTGTTTACCTTCCCGCCAGAACTTGCACTTTGATGTGCTTTTGAACTACTAGGTGGGCAGTAGCTAGGACCGAACAATGGGAGCTCACCCTGTCGTGTGGATTCGAACCGCCGACCTTCTGAACGGCAAGCCCTAGGCTCTGTGGTTTAGACCACAGCGCCACCTGCCTCAGTACATAGCTCAGGATATATATGCATCACCAAAGGTAGGTTTTTAAAAACTGGTTTAAAAAATTACTTTTCTGCAATTCTTAAAGGCTAAAGAAAATCAGAAAGTCAGGGGGGAAACCCAGTGGTTAATTTTAGGCCAAATCACAGAGCTTACTTGCCACGAATTATTCAAAGGCACATAGAAACATATATTTGATCTGCATTACAAGTACTGAAAACTTCTACCCAGTATCTTGGGCAGTTTTTTGCACTTAAAACAGCACCACTGTTAAGAAGGCAACATTTTTAGCCAGCCTACCTTCAAATTGTGCATTGATAAACACACCATGGCTTAGATATTACAATTGTCATTTCTGACTTGTAGCTGCCATCTGTATGCATGGGAGTGCTCTTTCCCCTAAATTTAAAATAATGTTCAGGACAATCGTCTCTTAGAAGTTATGGCTATAGATATCAATGATACATACTGTCAAGCAGGCATGTAACACTATTATGGAATAGAATTGTTTAGAAATTATGAATTGAAGAATGGAATTACTAGGTCTGAAATCACACACTACTCTTACCCATGGTTGGAGTTAACTATTATATACAGAATTAAATTCTTCTCACCAATATGATTATATGGGAACATCTCCAACCTACATAAAGAACCATGGCTGCAATCCTAACCATGTCTACTCCTAAGTAAACCTCACTGAATTCAATGGAGCTTACTCTTGAGTAAGTGAAGTTAGGATTGTAGTGCAGATCATCACACCTGTAAAGTTTTAAAGCATATTGGATTCCCTGGAGTTAAGGGATACCCATTTTTAATAAACAACAGTCTGAAAACTATTTAGTAGGAATCAGTAAAATTCCTTATCTTTTCTTTGTGGAAAAGTGTGAATACATGAACATTTATTACTGAACAGTAAAGAAATAACAAAACTTCTGCAGGATGCTATATTTAGAAAAATAAGAAATCAAAATTTCTATTGACATAGGCTGATTTGACATGCACTTATGTCACAACATGAAGGATGTAAGAAACAGACAGCAATGAAAGTATTTTATTTTTCAAAGGCTCACAAATATAATTGATTCCAGGGCTGTCTTAAAAAATGAAACACACAGGCATAAACAATAACAGCTGAAGACTTTCCAATGTCTGAAGCTGTCCACCTGAGGTGACAAGATGTGGTCTCCCAAGCATCACTGGGTGTCATGACTTAAATACCTGTCAGCTGTTTACAGTGATTGCTCATGCAATATATAGCAAGAGCCACAGAATCTAATGGTTTCCAGGTACCTTTGATTTTTTTTTCTCAAATGCCTTAATAGTTTTTCAACTAAACTGAAATAGGATTTGTGTATAACAGGAGCAGAATCAATGTTCTTTCTTTTGAAGAAAATTATTTTACCATTACAATTATTTTGCTTTGAAATGTAGAGTGTCAGTCTCCTTAACAGGAAACAACTGAATTGCAAAAAGGAATTTTATTCACCCTCCTAGCCAACAGCTCAGAGGTTTAATTAAAATGGTCCATAAAATATTTAGTCAGCTTTTATTCATCACAGTGAATGTTTAGGCTTAATTTTTTGCAATGACTATGTACTGCTGGACTAGTAAACAACAAATATGCAACTTCAAGAAGTGTTTAAAAAGCGTATTATACTAGAGTACATTTGATTTCACTGAAGCCCCCAAGGGGCTAGAATTAAATAAGAAATATTCCATCTAGCTTCTGTATCTTGTAATAGGTCTAGACACACAGCTTTTCCCATGGAAAACAGGGCATACAGCCAAATCCTAAACATGAATTCTTAAGCATTTTTTTAAAATCCTGGCTTTCTCAGATTAACTTTTAGACCAAATATAATTATAGCTGTTGTGGGCTGGTCTGAGATGTTTTGTCTCAGTAAGCAAAATGCCCAAAGCCACCCCCAAAGTCACCACCACAAGTGTCCCCTCACCTGCCCCCACGCTACTGCCAATGCACTGTGGCAGCAGTGTGAGCCAAGGTGTGGCAGGGCTGGCGGCAGGGACGGGGGTCAGACCTGCCACCCGAGGCAAATGGCTTCACCTCGCCTCACTGACAAGCCACTCCTGGATACCATAAATGTGTGTGTGACTAGAGGTTTGAGAGGAGCAAGAAGATTCTGCATTGATGTTGCTCTTTAGGTTTCAAAAATGCTCTGTTTGTGGTTGGCTAGTGTGAGAATAGGATGCTGGACAGGTCTTTGGTCTGATCCACCAGGTTCTTGAATTGTGGGGGTTATAAGATGCACTATTTACAGAAAGGATGGTTGTTGTGGAATCACCATCGGCTACTCGTTTCCTGACAATTCCATTTTTTCTCTTTTGTATCCAAGCTACATCTACATCCTGACCGACAGGCACAACAGAATTCCCACCCAAAGCATTTCTGCTCATCCCATAAAGAAAAATTCCAACCCAGATTCTCAACACACAATCCTAACCACATCCTACTGAATTCCATGGGGCACTCTTAATCCATCCCCTTCCCCAAATTATAGTTACCTGGATCTGCCAATCCAGTTGTCTCTAGCAAGATGTAGTCAAACTTGCCTTTCTTCTGCATTAAATTTTCAATAGCCTTCAAACCATTGTCCCTGCATGAAAAAAGAAATCATTTAAAAGGAATTATCTTTATTGCTATTTATGCTACAGTACTTTCTAAATGAAAACACAATACTATCCTAAAACCTATTGAGTATCCAAATTACAGGTAGAAATCTACATGGTAATAAATTTTATTGTAATTCACTTATAGAACTTTGGTTATTGGGCAGCAAAAAGTGTAGCAAATAAATAAAATAACAGTAATAAAATGTCTCTCTCTAGCTGGTTCACCAGCTCTTTCCTTACCTGAACTAAGATAGCATGGCTATAGTACTACGTGCTCTTACAACCTCTTGCTTAGACTACTGTAAAGCTCTCAACTTGGGTCTGTCCTTGAAGGTGGTCTAAAAACTGCAGCTGGTGCTGAATGTGGCCTCCAGCTTGTCGACTGGCTCCACAAAATGGGATCATGGAATAGCTCAGTCAGTAGAGCAAGAGACTCTTAATCTCAGGGTAATGGCACAGAACAAGGACCTTTTGCATAATGACACCCCAAATGCAGAGCTCCTTCCCCACAGTTGTCCTCTACTGCTTTTAGGCATTGGCTTAAATTGCATTTGTTACTTCAGACCTATGGGGATTGATGTATGATCTCAACTGCTGCTAGACTGTTTGATCTTTGAGGTCTTTTTCTGATACTTATTTTATTTATTGTTGGCTCTTATATTCACTGTTTTAAGTAGGTTGCTATGTACTGCCCTGAGAATCTTTGGGTTGAAAGCAGAACACAACTTCAATAAACAGCAATATATTATGTATTTTTTTAACACTGGAATTCTTACCAACTGGTTCCTGCCACAGGAGAACTACTTAATAACTACAGGAGAATCAAGCTCAACTATGAAGACAAAGGAATTAAAAAAGGATCAATTTTACAGTCAGTGGTTGTTGTTTTTAAAGGTAAAAGGTAAGGTAAAGGACCCCTGAACAGTTAAGTCCAGTCAAATTTGACTATAGGGTGCAACACTCATCTCCGCTTTCAGGTCGAGGGAGCCAGCATTTGTCTGCAGACAGCTTTTCCAGGTCATGTACTGGTGTGCTTTCGAACTGCAAGGTTGGCAGGAGCTGGGTTTGCAAAGTAATGGGAGCTCACCCCATTGTGTGGATTCAAACTGCTGACCTTGCAATCGGCAAGCTCAAGAGGCTCAGTGGTTTAGACCACTGTGCCACATGGGTCCTTTACCTTACCTTAAAAAAAAACCCTTACTTTACAGAACAGCATAGACATCCATTTCTGAGTTCCAGCCATTCTTCATAGAGTTCTCCACCCTGACTTACAGCCAAGGATTTTTCCAAGGCACTTCCTGAAAATACAAGAAAAACACTACCGTAACACTATGTCTTACACTCAATTTTCATTCTCTCTGATAAAAGTGAGAGAGCAGGCACAATGATCAAAACTCCAGCAGTCACAAAGCAGAATCCAAAATGCCTTGGCTTATATTCTTCTCAGACTAAGCCATTATACCTCAACTGAACTATAAAGGGTGGCCAAAAAAATCCTAGCCTAAGTCCAAATCAAACTCCATTTTAATTAGGCTAAGAACCTTTAATACTTCATACTGCCTCATGCTTCAGTTATAACATACTAACATGAATAAGAGGTAAGAAAGAGGAAACTCTTCAGAACATTTGTATTGCTGAGCCTCTCCTTTAAACTAGATGAAGACCATGGATTGCTATCTGAATGAAGACTTGACAAGTGAGGTGTGCACCTTTTACTAAACAAAATGATAATTCAGGTAGGGTTTAATTTTGTTCCACACCTCATAAAGAGCAGTCTTGATTATGATATCCTGTAACAATGCTATCCTAGCTGAGCAAACAGCTGGAAAAAAGCTGCAGTGAAAACTTCCTTATAGTATAATATGTTGCAGAAATCTCCTGAATCAGTCATGCTATGGCACAAGTGTCTATCTGACAAAAAAGTATGCACTAAAGATCACACAGATGCACTGTCAATGTCCTCCAGAGAATGCTACCTGAAAATGAGAGCAGACAAATAACCCTTCCTTTCCTCTTATAAGTGAAAATGAGTGTTTCTACTCTTCCTAATCTCCAAGGAGTGGGAGGGCAGGCACTAAGTTCCAGTTCCTCACCTCCAAGCAGTAAAACATAGGGAGCAACAACAACTTCCAAAGTGGTTGCATGTTTTGTACCTAGTTATCTTAAACAACCTCTGAAAAATTACTGGTAGATCATGTGTCCAGCTGTGATCTTTTCTGGTCTAAGGAAGAATCCTATTCAATCCTAGGAAGGAGATACTTCATATCTTGAAAAGTCAGCTAAGAACATTTGGGCTTGTTCTCCTTTGTGCTGGTTGAAAATACTATGTGTTCAGCCTGCAGGGATTAGTCTAATACCAAAGAACATCTCTCAAGGATGTAAGTGTGCAAAGCGTTTCAAGAGCATTTTTCTTTTTATAAGATTTAGGCTCTGATATACAAAACCTCTTTGTTTTATGCATATTTATACATACCTTCACCAAATTCATTTAGAATAATTGCTATCCTCTTGTTGTGCTGTTCTGTCAAAATATAATTAAGAAGAGTGGTTTTTCCAGCACCTAAAAAACCAGAACAAACTTATTATGCAAAGAAAAAAGGGGGGGGAGAAGAAGAAGAAGAAGAGTTTGGATTTGATATCCCGCTTTTCACTACCCGAAGGAGTCTCAAAGCGGCTAACATTCTCCTTTCCCTTCCTCCCCCACAACAAACACTCTGTGAGGTGAGTGGGGCTGAGAGACTTCAGAGAAGTGTGACTAGCCCAAGGTCACCCAGCAGCTGCATGA
This sequence comes from Lacerta agilis, assembly GCF_009819535.1. NCBI lineage: Eukaryota > Metazoa > Chordata > Lepidosauria > Squamata > Lacertidae > Lacerta > Lacerta agilis. The sequence continues at coordinate 61,395,857 of NC_046322.1, forward strand.
GGAGGAGTGGAGACACGAACCTGGTTCCCCAGATAACGAGTCTACCGCTCTTAACCACTACACCACACTGGCTCTCATACATATACATATGTATGGATACATATACAACTTAGAAATAAAAATATGCTTTCAGATAGAACTTTACAGGCAGTGACCAGAACTTCCTGAAATGTTAATCTTAATTCCTGATCTCTTCACAAACATTGCACATACTGTCTTAAGATGGACCTCATGTTCTTAATATAAATTTATGGGACACAGCACATTTTTCAAGCTACACTAAAAACATTTCTTTCTTTGCTTCATCATGTAATTTTAACACCCAGTGTGTGTATGTATGTATGTGTGTTGATCACTACAAACCCATTTCCCACTATTTATAAACAACTACACCAAACAACAGAAAACTCCTAGATTTGATATGATGGCATATCTTCAGAAACTTATGAAACAAACTTTGAAACTAGGAAATAGACTTCAATGTACTTTGGTCAAATTTCTGGGGGCTAAAAATGCAATTTTAATAAGTTATTGATTCAGTTAAAGTTATAGAAATGTCTTTTGAGTTAAAAATGATATTTCTTAGTGGTCAAGAAGGGCACCATGACTCTACGCCCTTAAAGGATGCCAAGGCACCATCATCACCTTGCTGTCAAAGAACTCGAAAACTTCTTTGTGATAGCAATTTAGCCCTGTATAGATGCTCAAATCCCACAAAGTAGGGAATCAGCATCATGACTGATATTTGCATCTTGACTTCTGATTTCCCTAGAGATTATACAATGCATGTAAGCTTCTGTGCTAATTTAGGTGATGGGCTGCTGCAAACTAATTCTCCATTTCACAAAGAGAACCAGTAAGGCTTCCACATTTCTTTGCTTCTAGAGCCAGGCTTGATGCTCCAACTGCCCTAAACATCCTTGCTCTCTAATCACATCACGTCAACAGCACAGGGATTTAATCCACAGCACAATTTATTTATTTTTTTACATTAGTTTAAATTTCTTACATGAACTCTATTATACTCCTCTCTAGTATAGAGCATATACAAGGAAAACAGAAGACACGTGCAAAAATTGATGTAATACTACTTTTAAATAAAACAAATCATAGCTCCATATAATAATAAAAATGCATTATTAAAAATGCACCCTACAGTGACAATTCGGCATACAGTTTATTACCTAAATAGCCAGTAATAATAGTAACAGGAATCTTATATGGAATGTCCTGTCCTGCATGGTCCTTTATATGCTGTTCTCTTATTGGAATCAGCTCAGGGCAATCCTCTTCTTCCTCCACAGTAGAGCCTTCCATTTCTGAGTCACTATAACCACCTGCCAATCAAAGACAAGTTAAAAACAATGGGGAAGGGCTCAAGAAGGGAAGCCTTTAAACACTAGGAACCAAAGGGCTGTGAATAAGAGACCCTGAAACTCTAACTCTTCACAACCATGTGTGCTGCGTGTCATTTTTGCCCCTCACATACAGGTGAAACTCGAAAAATTAGAATATCGTGGAACGGTTCATTTCTTGCAGTAATTCAACTTAAAAGGTGAAACTAATATATGAGATAGACACATGACATGCAAAGCGAGATATGTCAATCCTTTATTTGTTATAATTGTGATGATTATGGCATACAGCTGATGAGAACCCCAAATTAACAATTTCAACTTTGGGGTTTTCGTCAGCTGTATGCCATAATCATCACAATTACAACAAACAAAGGCTTGACATATCTCGCTTTGCATGTCATGAGTCTATCTCATATATTAAACTCCAGTAGCTATTGAAAACAATTGCTTAAATAAATGGACTTTTCCACGATATTCTAATTTTTCAAGTTTCACCTGTATTCCTCATTAAAGCATCATGAAGCTTCCCCCTAAATCTATATTAAAGCCAGTCTCCTACCTTGCACGCACAATAAAGCAAAACTATCCAGAATGGGGCCATTCAGATAAGAAAAGGTCAGTTGCTCATTGCCTTAGTTTTCAATTGCTGCATCACTAAGAGCAGGACTTGGTGTGAGATGTTCCACTTTACTTTCTCCCATTATACTGAATGGCTCCCATTCACTCCTATAGGATCAGGTCAAGTTCTGCACTTGAACACAGCCTCAAAGCAAGGAAAAACCTGCAGACCATGTGATCGCTGAGATCAACACTGTGTGCAGTACATACTTCAACTGAAGGCATAGCTGGGGGGGGGGCATGCACCTATCACCATTCTGTCTGGCTCTCTAGCAGATTTGGAATTCCTCAACAACAGTTGTTTTAAACTACTTTCTTTGGACCCCAAGTGTTCAGAAAAATCTGTCAAAATCTTCAATCATTGAAAACTAGGAAGTTAAATAAAAAGTAATATTAGGGAGTACCTTTCATGTGGTTGAAATATTTTGCAAAATTACAAAGAACATGACTTTTTCCATCTTATTTTTAAAAGTCTAAAGTAAAATATTTAGTTATAGGTAGGTAGCCATGTTGGTCTGCCATAGTCAAAACAAAATAGAATAAAAAATTCCTTCCAGTAGCACCTTAGAGACCAACTAAGTTTGTTCTTGGTATGAGCTTTTGTGTGCATGCACACGAAAGCTCATACCAAGAACAAGCTTAGAACAAATTAAGATCATGGCCACTGGTCCCATCACCTCCTGGCAAATAGAAGCGGAAGAAATGGAGGCAGTGAGAGATTTCACTTTCTTGGGTTCCATGATCACTGCAGATGGTGACAGCAGTAACGAAATTAGAAGACGCCTGCTTCTTGGGAGAAAAGCAATGACAAACCTAGACAGCATCTTAAAAAGCAAAGACATCACCTTGCCGACAAAGGTCCGTATAAAGCTATGGTTTTCCCAGTAGTAATGTACGGAAGTGAGAGCTGGACCATAAAGAAGGCTGATCACCGAAGAATTGATGCTTTTGAATTATGGTGCTGGAGGAGACTCTTGAGAGTCCCATGGACTGCAAGAAGATCAAACCTATCCATTCTTTTTTTTTTTTAAATTGATCTTTTTATTAATCATATACACAGTATTTTACAAAGATGTACGGTAAATATTCCAAATACAAATAAGAATAAAAACTTTGAACAAAAAACTGTCAAACCTATCCATTCTCAAAGAAATCAGCCCTGAGTGCTCACTAGAAGGACAGATCCTGAAGTTGAGGCTCCAGTACTTTGGCCACCTCATGAGAAGAGAAGACTCCCTAGAAAAGACCCTGATGTTGGGAAAGATGGAGGGCACAAGGAGGAGGGGACGACAGAGGATGAGATGGTTGGACAGTGTTCTCGAAGCTACTAACATGAGTTTGGCCAAACTGCGAGAAGCAGTGAAGGATAGGGGTGCCTGGCGTGCTCTGGTCCATGGGGTCACGAAGAGTCGGACACGACTGGACGACTGAACAACAACAAACAAGGTGCTACTGGAAGGAATTTTTTATTTTATTTTGTAAAATATTTAATGAAAGTATTCTGCAAAAATATATTCTGATTATTTCTACTTTTAGTTTAGTATTTTTATTTGTTTACTTGATTGGGGGGAGGCAGCTCCCCCCCCCCCGCCTACACCCGAACCCTTCCTTAGTAAAGGGCAAACATCCAGCGCTCCAGAGGGTATTCTCACCAGGGGCGAAAGCTGCCCTCCATTTACTGAGAGGAAAGAGGCCTGGAGGTTGAAGAATAATGTCGTCACCCTTTTCAACTCATCGGAGCCAGAGATACTGCGTGAGGTGAGGATTAGAAACGCAAAGTAGATTCCGAATCGGGTCCCCGAAGGCGGAGGGTCAGGGTCGGGTCCCTCTGGGGAATTCCTCTCTCTCCCGCGCGACCCCAAAGGAGATTCGGAAGCACTGCGCAGATCTCGCGGAATCCCGTGCGATCCCGCGCGCACTGATTGCGCGAGGAAGCCACGCTACACTCTGCACATGCGCAGGAGTTCCTGCAGAAGAGGCACCTATTGGACGGACAGCCGCCCTTCCTTCTCTCGCGCACCTGCAAGCTCCTCCCCGTCGCCTCGCCGCTTCCTACCCAGCCACGCACGCATGCGTGCCTCCGCTTCCTTCCCAGCAGTGGACCCACCATGCGAGGAACGTCGGTTCCTTCCTCTGCCTGCCGTACAAGAGGCTGCGACGGACCGCGTCATCGGAGACGTCAGAGAGAATCTTGCGATGTCAGCATCGGCGTCACAGGAAGAAGGTTCGGGGAGGCAGCGGACCCCTCCTCTCACTCAAAGAATTTTGGGCCCTGTAGTTTACAGAGCTTCAGCTCCCAGTGAAACTTAACAAACTACAGTGCCCAGAATTCTATAATAGCACCTTTTAAAAAAGAAACACACACACCAGTGAATTAAAAAAAATAATGCTTTTAAACTCAATTGTGAAAGACCCTGCTTGGGTGAATTGCTCTGCATGGCAATACCAGGCCCCTTACTGTGGATGGAGCACAGTGGGATGGATGTTTCTGCAGAAAAGGTGTTTTGCCTATAGCTAAGGGTGGAAAGAGCAATGGGTTGGTACATTAGAAGCACCCATATCAAATGGCAAATTCTTCTGCCCAGCCATATAGAGCTGGCAGGCAAACAAAGAAACAAACAATTAGTAGTAGTAGTAGTAGTAGTATATTGTAGAGCTAGAAAAGGTTCTGAAAAGGACAACCAAAATGATAAAAGGGCTTAGAGCAATTCTGCAATAAGGAAACAATATCTGGGGCTTTTTAGTTTAGCGAAAAGGTGGATAAGTGTATGGTGGAGGTATGTACAATTATGCCTGATGTTGAGAAAATAAATAGAACGTTTTTCTCCCTTTCTCATAAAACCTGCAGTTATTTAAGGAAGTTAGATGTTGGAAGGCTGAGGAAGGGGACACAACACATAGTTAAGACTATGGGATTTACTCCCACAAGGAATAGTGATGGCCAGCAACTTAGATGTCTTTAAATTAAGTTTACAGAGAAATTAATAGAGTGGGCCCTGGGCTCCTTTGGGAAGAGGGGCAGGATATAATATAAAGTGCCTCTTAATACCAGTTGCTGGGAATCATGAGTGGGAAAAGCACTGTTGCGTTCAGGTCCTGCTTGTGGCCTCACAGGCATCTGGCCGGCCACTGTACAAAGATGCAGGACTAGATGGGCCTTTGACCTGACCCAACAGCACCCTTATGTCCTTAAGGCACCAGACTCCTCCCTCCATCAACTGTAACATGACATTTGCTGCAGAAGAGAAGAGAAGAGAAGGAATGCATGGCCACTCTATCAGTGCAGCTGAGATACCAGCAACTTTTGGTCCCCCCCTTTCAGCACTTTCCCATTTAAGATGGTTATTAAAACAACTTGGAACTAAGAAGTCAAAACTGGGCTTGCTTGTTTCCTTCTCCCACATCCACTTTCCTTTTGTGTCGTCTTGTTGTATTGCAAGCCTGACAGGAAGGACTGCCTTTCTCAGTGACTTACAAACTGTAAAGTGCTGCTGTTGTGACTGCTTTGCAGTCTTTTTAGCGGTGGACGCCCTCACATTGTGCAGTAAATCTTGCAGTTGAATTAAAATAGATTGAGGAAATCCTTCAAAGAAGACAATTTCTGCTTAGAAAGCGAATCTGGATGTGGGGTTCGAGTCATGATTTTCACTGTAGCGATGGAATAAAATTATTATTAAAAAGCTTGACACTACAGCTGTTGCCATTGTGTGGAGCAGCTCTGTATGCTGCTAAGGGTTGTTTTTCTTTTTACCACTCCAGCACGAACATTTTCTTCTTTTTCAAAGGCGTTTACTGCAATTATTTTGGAAGACTAGTAACTCTCAAGCGCCTATAAGAAAACGTAGAATGCTCACGTGTGTGTGTGTGTGTGTGTAAAAATGTTACTCTTGCACTGGCACCTTTGAGGTGGGACAAGAGATAAATGATGTTTGCATATACTTTCATAGGGGAGAGTGGGGAAACAATACTACCTCTGGGGATTGGGAACAGTGGAAGGAAGAAGAAGAAGAAGAAGAAGAAGAAGAGGAGGAGGAGGAGGAGGAGTTTGGATTTCATATCCCGCTTTATCACTACCCGAAGGAGTCTCAAAGCAGCTAACATTCTCCTTTCCCTTCCTCCCCCACAACAAACACTCTGTGAGGTGAGTGGGGCTGAGAGACTTCAGAGAAGTGTGACTAGCCCAAGGTCACCCAGCAGCTGCATGTGGAGGAGCGGAGATGCGAACCCGGTTCCCCAGATTACGAGTCTACCGCTCTTAACCACTAGGGGAGAGGGGGGGCACCTTTCAACAATTTTTACTTAAGAATTATTTGTGAAGTAATACTGATTTAAAAACTAAAGTTCTAAGTACCATTAACTAAATTGATACTTGAGGTATCCTCTCAATTTTTGCCATAGTTTCTAGACAAAGGCAAAATACCAAATTTTACATTTTTAATGAAGCATGTACTTTGTTGAAATCTGCCCCTCCTGGGGGGCAGTTATCAACGGGAGGTGGGGTACATTTCAACAATAGAAAAAAATCTACTAATTTCATACATTTTACCAAAATAAACTTCATTCACAAAATAATATAGTTATTATTATATAACTGCAGTGATTCCTGGATTGCTGTAAGGTTCTCAGTTAGTTGCTCATGAGTAAGCAGCCAGAACCCCGCCTACCATCCTTTCTTTTCACCCCAGGACGTCTTTGGGGCGACGGTAACTGCGTTCCCCCTGTATCGCCCTCGGGAGTGCTGGGACTCTCTTGCATCCCCAGAGCCTCTACTCTCTTTCCCCTGTGAACTCTCCCCCTCCTCGCTGGACGTCTCACAGCTCCTTTCGCTACCAGAGGAGGAGTTGCTGGCAAGGTGGGACTGGGGCTCTCTGTAGCATCCAGAGAGCCCTTCCACCACCTTGCACTGCAGCAGGGACAATTCCCTGACATAATCTGAAAGAGCCAAAATAATGGGGCTAAACATTTTAATTATTAGGATCTTAATATTAAAATACATGTCTTAAACTGTATGGAAAGTAGCATCTTAAACTTTTCAAATCTCCTAAATTTATACTTTATTTTTTTTAATTCAAAAACAAATAATAAATTATCTTGAATATTTTAAGTGATTATTAAAATTTTAAGAGGAAAAAAGATTTTATTGATGCTTCTAATGATTTCTTTGTTTATAAATTCTATTTAAAGCAACAGTAGGCCTAACAAAACGAAGTTGAGTGTTTTAAATGTAACAACCCTGATTAGCCCTAATAGTAGTACTATACACTGTTACAGGCTTAGGCTTATTAATAAGGCAAACCGCAGGAGGAGGCAAGCTGAACGCGATGAAAAAAGAAAGTATCGTGGAAGGAGACTTTTGCTGCAGAGCTGGTTTGAGACCTCTAATTCAGGAAAGAAAGGATCTCTAATTCAGGAAAAGGATCTCCCCTCCCCATTCCCCCAAGCACGCGTTACCCCGGCTTTGCTCCAAACAAATCCACCCCCTCCCCCCAAAGTTGTCATTTTACAAGCACCTGAAATCAGGTTTTGTTTTCCTTTTTTTAAGAGAAAGCTCTTAAATCGCCAGGGGTTTTTTCTTTGTGGGGTGGGGGGTGGGGGGCAGTTGTGGGGAGGAGTTTGCAAAAGAGAAAAGTGGGAAAGTTGCCATTTGGGGATCAAGAAGGAACAGAAGCATGTAAAAGTAAAAAGACAGCAGCTTTGGGAGGAGAAACCTTCGAAATCTTTTTTTTAAAGGTTTGTGTGTTTTCTTTTAAAAAAAGGTTTGTGTGTGTTTCAAGAACCTCCATTCAGAGAGAAAAGGCAGAATGTTACCGAACAAAAGATCCTCTTCCCTGACTCCCTCGCCTCTCGCTGGCTTTTGCATAGCTGAGTGCCTGGAAGGCATTTCTCATGCTTCCCCCCCTCTTCTCTCCCCCACCCCCACTCCCCAGTAGACTCCCCCCCCCCAAAGTTGAAGACTCTTTGCAAACACCGATCGGATACTCTCCATGCACACGAAAACGCATGCGCGCACACACACACACCACCCGGTTCTCCACGAGGGCGCTCCATTCTCTGTTCGCCCACGAAAACTTTCCTCCTCCACCACCACCGCCGCCGCCCCCCTCTCCTGCCTGCGCTCTGCCTTTGAGAAAACAGACGGCAGTTTTGCAAAAGAAATAGAGGTTGGGGGGGGGTGAGGACATGTGCACCCCAGCAACTTCCCAGAGTTACTTTTCCTGGTCGGTTTCATTTTCTTCCTCGCAGCGTCAGCAGCGCCGGAAGAAGAAGAAATACAAAAGAAAGCTGCAGGGACGCCGGACGAGGGGCGGGGCCAGCGAGGAGGCATCACGGGCCGGCCAGCCACTAGCGTGGCGCCTCGCTAGCCCCCCCGCCCCGCCCCCTCCTCTCAGGGCCACCCCCCCCCCCCCAGCCCAGCAGCCTCGAAGAAGAAGAAATACAAAAGAATGGTGCAGGCGCGCCAGCCGAGCCGAGCGAGATCTTGGGCTCAGCTTTTGAGGTGTCGTCGATCGCGGGGGCGCGGCCCCGGTGTCACCCCCCCCCCCAGCAGGCAGCCACGGCCCGCGCCCAAAACCTCGCTCGCTCTGCCGGCAAGCCTGCGGCTTTCTTTTGTATTTTTTCCTTCTTTACAGGCTGACAGGCGGAGGCGAGGGGCGGGGGCGCGGCCCCAAGTGCCACCCCCTCCCTCCAGGGCGGTACCCGGGGCGGCCCGCCCCCCCGCCCCTCTTAGCCCCGCCCCTGTTCACACGCGCCCACCAACAAGGTCCCCTGGTAGGCTGCAGGTGCCACCCTCGTTTGCCACGAAGCAGATGCCCGGGACCCCCGCGGAAGCTGGGATATCCGGTCCCCATTCCCACCCCACAATGTAGGAGAAAGCGAAGGGCAGGATAGGCTAATATCGCTGAGGCACAGGCCAATGGGCGGGCAGCTCTGCATGGCTGAGACCATTGGCCTGTGCCTCAGCGATATTAGCCTATGGCTGCACCGGGAGGAGGGAGAATGCATGAGGGAGAGGGGGGGGGGAATGGTGCCGAGCCGGAAAAAAATGCTTCTGGAAAAATATTAGGGGGAAAATGCTTTGAACCGACGCTGATCATTCTTGCTTGGGGGGGGGCAGCTGCCTTCTAGGGGGGCCCCCCGGTACGCCCATGTGTGATTAATTTGTATTTATTTGTCTGTTAAATCCCCAACCTGGGCTGTTGCTCTTCCCCCACCCCCAGGCACAGAGGCGCAACCTTTGGAAGCCACGTGGGCTTCTTCGTGTTATCGGCGTTTTGCGTTTCGCACGCGCTGCTGCTGCTGCTTCTTCTTCTTAATGTCCAGCTGTACTTCCCAAACTCCATCCCGAGGAGCCCCCCCCCCCGCCCAATATTTTCATTGGATTGAAACCCGAATCTTGTTCACTGAGCGATCATCTCGAGTTTTCCCCCGCAGGGCCAAGACCAAGGGCGGCGAGAGCGTTTCTGAACGGAAGGGTTTGCAAAAGAGCAGCTTGTGCAAGCAGCGGACACGTTCTGGCAACTTAATTTTAACGGCTTGGCCACGGAGTCTTGCGCGCAGCTCAGATGACAAGGGCGGCTCGGTCATTTTGGCACATTATTATTCAGAACAGTCCCAAAAAGCTAAGAAAGATGTTCGGGGAATGGAGGACGAGATCTCACAGCGCAGCGCACCGTCCCCGATCGGGCTTCCAGCCATTAACGCACGTGGAGATCTCCCAAGCGGGACCGACATGTGTTGACCTTACCCCTTCAGACTTCGGGCGGCTGCCGTTCTTAAATGCTTTCTCATAAGGAAACAGATTCCTCCCAAAACGAAAGAAACGTGTTCGATGGCACTTAGAAGCCGTTAAAAAAGGAGTAATAATATTAAAAAATGGCGTTACGTTTTAACAAGCTAGGCAGAGCCGGTCTGGAGTCCGGTCAGTGCCCGGTCTGGGAGCCACAGGTATGGCAGGATACATTCCATGATGTGAGAAACGGCAGGCTAGAAAATGTATGAAGACTTGCACCTAATAATGAAAGCCAGCACCTCAGGGGAAATGGTTCAGCTTCGTCCTCTCCCCGATGAGCTAGACTTATTTTTTAACTTGCAGGGATGTTTTTATTCCAAAATGTGACACACACCCTCCCCGTCTGAGTGGTCCAACCCCCGCCCGCCCTTCGAGCCTCCAGCCCCGCGTGCTCCGTTTGGCTGCGCTCCTTCCGTTGCGGGACAGCGGCTGCCTCCGGCCGGGAAGGCAGCCGCCCGCCGCGGCAGAAGCGTCTCTGGCCCCACCCCGTCGCCTGTGGATTTCAAGGAGGAAGACAGAAAAGACGGAAGTTTCTTCGGTACAGATGAGGCGCCCTGAGCAGGGCTTTAGGTAGAGCCGCCGCCCCTGGCGGAGGAGACCCACCGGCTTTCTCATCGCCGGACCGTGACACCGCGGGGCGATCGCAGCCCGGCCGCTCAGAATGGCCACTCTGCCCAGCTCGGACAGGAGAGCCTTTGCTCTGAAAATCAACAGGTAAGGGCACCTGACGGCATTTCCCCAAGAGCTGCTGTTGAGAGGCCGCGCTGGCCGGGGAAGCTCCGGCCGAGACGCGTCAGGAGAGCAGATCTGCCGCTTGCACAGATCTGCCCACCGCCCGGCACTCCGCCGCAGATTCACGGTCCCCTGACGTTAAGGAGAGGCTAAGCAGAGCGCGCGCGCACACATGCTCCGAAGGAATTTACTTTTTTGCGGGGGGAGTTGAAATCAGTCTCCCTCATTCCAGACTTGTTTGCGCTTGGCATTGGGTTAGAAATCTAGATGCAGATTGTTGTTTTGTCGATTTTGAAGGAGAAGGCCTCACCTCCTGGGGAAAAAACCCTGATCGTATTATTATTTGCACAGAGAGGTGGTAATAACTTCATAGAAGGTTTTTATAGCTCTGAGAAATAGGAATTCTCAGTTGCAGCCAGACTCTAATCCACAAAACTGGCATACTTCCATTAAAAAAAATCCTGGTGAAAATGCTGGGATTATGCCAATTAAGTGCAATTAAGGCTGTAAGTAACTTGTGGCTTGTTGTCGCTTTAATGTTTCACCTTTTCCATACACCATTAATAACTGTGCAAGCAGAAATTCAACAGGCACCACTTTCCTAGGCATGTTGTTCAGTCGTTCAGTCATGTCCGACTCTTCGTGACCCCATGCACCAGAGCACGCCAGGCACCCCTATCCTTCACTGCCTCCTGCAGTTTGGCCAAACTCATGCTGGTCGCTTCGAGAACACTGTCCTAGGCATAGAAATACAGTAATGAGTACACTCACCTGCTGAATATATGGTTAACACAAACTTAAACTAACTCTTGACCTGTTAAGGCCCAGGAAATGGCATGGGGTAAAAAAAAGAAAAAAGTTCTTTGAAACTCTGCTCAGTTTAGGCCCCCCCCCCCCCAATTTTGGTATCTAATAATACAACCCTAATCCTATTAATCCCAGTAGAGCATACTTTCAGGCAAGACAATTTTTCCTACCAGAAAAAAGTATGGAATTAAATTTACTTTTGTGGATGCATACTTTGATCACTTTATTATATATCCTACTGTCCATTTGTCTAAACCACAGAGCCTAGGGCTTGCCGATCAGAAGGTCAGCAGTTCGAATCCCCGCAATGGGGTGAGCTCCCATTGTTTGGTCCCTTCTCCTGCTCACCTAGCAGTTCGAAAGCATGTTAAAGTGCAAGTAGATAAATAGGTAAAGCTCCGGGGGGGAGGTAAACGGCGTTTCCGTGCGCTGCTCTGGTTCGCCAGAAGCGGCTTAGTCATGCTGGCCACATGACCCGGACAAACACCGGCTCGCTCGGCATATAGAGCGAGATGAGCGCCGTAACCCCAGAGTCGTCCGCGACTGGACCTGACGGTCAGGGGTACCTTTACCTTTACTGTCCATTTCAATAATGTTGTTTGTGGATGAACTAATATAACATGTTATTAAATCCTTTATGTTGCTTTACATGACTAGTGAAATCATAGACGTGGAGAGTTTATTTCAGTTCTTTTATTTAAATCAACATAAATTTATGTCCTGATACAGGAAGGGAGAGCCTAGTTGGTCATTGGTATAGAATAAATGTGGGACGAGATGCACTTTTGTCTGCTCCAGTAATGCAATTCATATTTTCATGCTCTTTTGTCAAAGGTGTAGTGTAGTGTAGTGGTTAAGAGCGGTGGACTCGTAAGCTGGTGAACCGGGTTCACGTCTCCGCTCCTCCACATGCAGCTGCTGGGTGACCTTGCACTAGTCACACTTCTTTGAAGTCTCTCAGCCCCACTCACCTCAGAGTGTTTGTTGTGGGGGAGGAAGGGAAAGGAGATTGTAAGCCGCTTTGAGACTCCTTAGGGATATCAAATCCAAATTCTTTTTCTTCTTCTCCTCCTTCTCCAATAATCACTGCCATCAGACTGAAGAATTCCAGGTTGTACTACAAGGTTATCCTGCTTTTTGTACCAGAATCATGCACTTTCTGTGTTTATAGAGCAAATCTCCCTTTCCTGAGCAAGGTTCTAGAGTGGGTGGTTGCAGACCAGCTCCAGGCACTTTGGAGCAAACTGATTTTCTAGATCAATTTCAGTCAGGGTTTAGGCCTGGTTTTGGCACAGAAACATTGGTTTGGGTCACCCTGTATGATGCCCTCTGTCGGGAGAGAGACTGGGGAAATGTGTTCCTGTTACTTCTCTGTGACCTTTCAGTGGCTTTCGATACCCTCAACCATGGTATCCGAATTAGGGGTGGGTGACACTGCTTTGCGGTGGTTGCAGTCCTACTTGGATGGTCATTCTCAGAGAGTGTTGCTTGGAGAGTATTTTTCAGCCCCATGGAAGCTTCGATGTGGGGCTCGATTCTCTCGCCTGTCCTGTTTAACATCTACATGAAACTGCTAAGTGGGGTTATCTGGAGGTTTGGAATATGTTTGTCAGCAATATGTTGATGACACACAGCTCTACTTCTCCTTTACATCTTCAGGTGAGACAGTGGAAGTGCTGGGCCATTGTCTTGTCTTGATAATCGACTGGATGAGAGCCAACAAAGTGAAGCTCAATCCAGATAAGACGAAGGCACTGTTAGTGGGTGGTTCCCTAGACCGGATGGCTGGGAGGTTGCCTGCTCTTGATGGGGTTACACTTCCTCTGAAGGAGCAGGTTCGTAGCTTGGGGGTACTCCTAGATCCTTTGCTGTCACTTGAGGCTCAGGTGGCATCAGTGGTGCAGAGTGCCTTCCTTCAGCTTTGGCTGGAGCTCAGCTATGCCCCTATCTGAACAGGGATAGCCTAAATACTGCCGTCCATGCTCTGGTAACCTCAAGGTTAAATTACTGCAACACATTATACGCAGGGCTGCCTTTGAAGATGGTTCAGAAACTTCAGCTAGTGCAGAACTCAGCAGCTCACTGGGACAAGACGATTTGAGCATCTTACACCAATCCTGGTCCAACTGCACTGGCTGCCGATTAGTTTCTGGGCCCAATTCAAAGTGATGGTTTTGAGGTATAAAGCCTTAAACAGCTCAGGACCGCAATACTTCTTCTTTTTAATCAAAAATGTATTAATTTTTACAATTTTAAGCACATTTCATAACAGTTAAATTTTTCCATAGTCCCCCCTCCCACCGAAGGGAGAAATTATCCAAACCCCCCTCTCACAGGACCACATATTAATACATTTCAAATTTAACCAATTAACATATAGAAAATCATTGCTTAAGCCTGGCCCTTCTCCTAGGCCAGACATTCTTGCTTTTCTCAATTTCATTATCGATTGACTTCCTCAGATCCCCCCTGTTGATTTCATAGACAAACCTAATTAACAGTTTTTCAAATCAATTCTAATTTTACATCACAATAAATTATTTCTTTATCTTTTTAAACAAAATCATATATCAAACTTAATTCCTAATACTTTTTACTCAACCTTAGCCTCTAGATACTTCTGAACCTTTCTAAAACCCTTATCAAATTTTACCTATTCAAACTAATTTTATAAACCTAAATTTTTCTTTTTTCTACCCCCTTCCCTCCCTCAGGTCTCAAAATGTTTGGCTAATAATTCTTAACATTTCTCCATTACACCAGCATTCAAGTCCGTCCGTCTAAACCATATTGAGAGAAAGATATCAAAAACATGTCCTTTTTAACCCACTCCAACCCTCCCCAAAGCCTGGGCCCAAAAGTTAAAACATGCTGTCTTCTCTTTTTGTCTTGTCTCTTGCAAAATTGTCTTCCGTGTGGCATTCTCATTACAAAGTTTGAACCAAAGTGGTTGTACCTCTTTCCTTTTCTTCAGAAATGTAAAGCTTCCATTGTTTATTTCATTTCCATCATCTTCCTCTTTTTGAAACATTCCTTTTGGGTCAACATCAACCTCCACATTCTTTAGCAGGGAGTTTCTGGCTGGTTTTTCCTCTTCCTCCTCAATTAGTACTGGTATTGTCACATCCATACTTTCAATATTTAACTCCAATCCACAGCTCTGCAAAGTTAAATTCAGAAGTCTCACAGCCAGTTTCATCTGCTCCACGTTCTCTACCATCTGTTGCAAAAGTTCCAAAGTCTTTTCCTGAAAATCCACCAACCATTTTTCCTTAGTCATATTCAAGGTCAAAAAACAACTTTGTAGTCTAAACGATTCTATTTTGCTGCATCCGCAGCCATTTTTGCTTTGTTCTTGCCAAACCTTTCAAGACCTCTGGAAGGAAAGAGTAATGCTTTTTCAAAGACAGATTTCAGTCCAAATGAATCCAAAATCCACCCCCCCTGAACAGTTCAGAAGCCTTCTTTGTTTTTACACTTTAACAACAGCCTCGGATACAATGTTGCACTGTTCTTTCTGTTTCAACTGTCAGGGACCGACCTCCGTTTTTAAGTCCCTCCCCAAGCCTAATTGTTCTTTATCCTTTTTAGTAGATTAATACTTACAAAGTCCAAATACAATCCAAATTCTGGAGAAATTGAGCACTCCTTCTGCCAGCAGCTACTACATCTCGCTGCGGAGGTAGTGCTTGATCCACAGCACCTGCGACTTCTATCCCGCTCGCTCTCGGCAGCCCTTACTAGGGCTTACCGGAGAGTAGGGGAGGCGCGCTGGGTGCCCGCTGGATCCCACGTCTCCAGGACGTCCTTCCTGGAGTTTTTCCGGGGGGTCGCAGCGCAGTTGTGACTCCCCCTTCTCCCACAGCGATGGAGAAACCTCGCAGCCGAGGTTTCTCCCGACTGGCCAGAATGGCGCCCAACCGGAAGTCCAGGACCGCAATACTTCAAGGACCGCCTGTCTCCATACGAACCTACCTGGACCCTGAGATCATCCTCTGCGGCCTTTCTTCATGTGCCTCCTCCTTGAGATGTCCAGAGGGTGGCAACACGAGAATGGGCTTTCTCTGTAGTGGCTCCTTGTTTGTGGAAGGCTCTCACCAGGGCGCTTGCCAGGCACTTTCATTACACACCTTTAGGTGCCAGGCAAAAACATTCCTCTTTAACCAGGCATTTGGCTGATAAACATCTAGGTAAAGGTAAAGGTACCCCACCCTGACCATTAGATCCAGTCACGAACAACTCTGGGGTTGCAGTGCTCATCTCGCTCTATAGGCCGAGGGAGCTGGCATTTGTCCACAGACAGCTTCTGGGTCATGTGGCTAGCATGACTGAGCCGCTTCTGGCAAGCCAGAGCAGCGCACGGGAAACGCCGTTTACCTTTCCGCCGGAGCGGTACCTATTTATCTACTTGCACTTTGACGTGTTTTTGAACTGCTAGGTTGCGGGGATTCGAACTGCCGACCTTCTGATCAGCAAGCCCTAGGCTCTGGTTTAGACCACAATACCCCTTTAAAGTGTGTTTGTGGGAGGGGGAAGTTATTGGGGTTTTAAAATCATGTATTTTGTGCTTTTATATTGTATTTTTATGTTGTGAACTGCACTGAGATCTGCAGATGAAGGGCAGTATACAAATTTAATAAAAATAATAACTCATCTGGTTGAATGCCTATATTTAAGGATCTGGTGACTTCTGTTTCAGTGTATCTGAAGAAGTGTGCATGCACACAAAAGCTCATACCAAGAACAAACACAGTTGGTCTCTAAGGTGCTACTGGAAAGAATTTTCTATTTGGTTAGAGCTACCTTAAAATTAGGTTGTGGCTTCTACATGTTTGAAGGATTTGCTAGGTATATAGAAGCATATAAGTTTGTCGGTGAAAATAAAAACTTTTTCTTAAAATGGCAGACAAGGAGCTGTGAGCTTCCAGGACACCTACAATATGTTGAGGTGTTGTTGGGGGAAGAGGTGGGGTAAGGAAAAAGGGGGAGGTTGTCCTGCTCAGGCCTGTAAGCCGTATAGCAAACATCCTAAAGGTAGGGGGTTATGTTTGGCAGGGGATCTTTCAGAGAAGGGGAGGAGGAAATGGCACCTTTTGTGTTTCACAGTATCCAGATCCACACCCACCTGCCACCATTCACAATTACATAGTTATAAAATACTGAGATCTTGAGTTGGCAGCCAGTCCTGCCAACCTCCTAGTAGATTTTGTTTTGTATAGGATTTCTTGAGTCTACTGATACGTTCAGGGACACCCTGCTATTACGTGATACCATCACAGCTCACTTAACTGCTGGCTGCCTGATTTCATGACAAAACTGTACAATTTTGAACAGTAAGGGTTTTTTGAACAGCTTTGTGGTCACTGCCAGCCTTTCCTGTGTGCTGTCTTCCACAAGTGTGTGTCATAAGGGATACGACTTGTGCGCACCAGGGACCCTGGTGGATTGTTGTGACACAGCAACTTCCTATTTCTGAGTTTCCAGTTTTGAACAATATTTGTATGACTGGCAAAACATTGTACCAAATATCCATCCTGCTGTTATGGTGCTGGCATTAATAATCTACACAATTTTGAGATGTCTGCTACTTTTGTTATCTTGCCTCATGTCTTGCCTTGGTAATGGACTGGATGAGAGTCAATAAACTGAAGCTCAATCCAGATAAGACAGAGGCACTGTTAGTGGGTGGTTCCCTAGACCGGATGGCTGGGAGATTACACTCCCTTTGAAGGAGCAGGTTTGTAGCTTGGGGGTGATCTTGCATCCACTACTGTCACTTGAGGCTGAGGTGGCCTCAGTGGTGTGGAGTGCCTTCTGCCAGCTTTGGCTGGTGGCTCATCTGCCCCTATCTGGACAGGGGTAGCCTGACTTCTGTGGCCTGTGCTCTGGTAAGAACTCTGAATATGGCTCAGAAACTTCAGTTGGTGCAAAATTCAGTGGCCAGATTGCTCACCAGAGTAAGGCGATTTGAGCATTTAACACCAATCTTGGAACAACTGGACTGGCTGCTGATTAGATTCTGGGCCCAATTAAAAGTGCTGGTGTTGACCTATAAAGCCTTGCACAGCTCAAGACTTCAATGCCTTAAGGATCACCTTTCCCCTTATGAACCGACCTGGACCCTGCGCTTGTCATCTGATGCCCTTCTCTAGGTTCCCCTCCCAGAGAGTTTTGTTTTTTTTTTTTTTTTTTTTTAAGATTTTATTATTTTCTATTAAGACAAAAGGAAAACATAACATAAAC
This sequence comes from Lacerta agilis, assembly GCF_009819535.1. Classification (NCBI taxonomy): domain Eukaryota; kingdom Metazoa; phylum Chordata; class Lepidosauria; order Squamata; family Lacertidae; genus Lacerta; species Lacerta agilis. The sequence goes on from NC_046322.1 coordinate 61,413,404, forward strand.
ACCAACATTAACAATACAGAAATACAATACATAAACACAATCATACAATTACAATAAAAAGAAACATATACAAACCTTTAAACTAACACTTATCCTCTTACTGTTCTTGTTACTATCTTCTTTGTTTTAGGGGACTTCCCCCATTCCCTCCACTGTCTTCAAAATCATATATATCTTCTAGGTAGCTTTGTATCTTATTCTATTCACATTTGCTCAGTTTTTAATATACTTTTCTTTACTTAATCATGTCTTAACTTAAACACCAAATCTTAACATATTTTCCAACAAATAAATCTTTCACACAAAAATATCTTGCTAACAATTTTATCTAGCATAAACCTGCTAAAGCCGCTATTCTATTTAATTCTGCTCAAATATTCAATTTTACTGATTTAACTAGGTAGTCTTTGAATTTCTTCCAATCCCGTGACACCTTCTCCTCCCTCTGGTCTCGGACTCTGGCGGTCAGTTCTGCGAGTTCCATATACTCCATCATCTTCATCTGCCATTCTTCCACCGTTGGTATCTCTTCGCCTTTCCATGTTCTTGCCAATAAAATTCTAGCTGCTGTTGTGGCATACATAAAAAACACTCTATCCTGACTGGGTATCTCTTCATTAGTTATGCTCAGAAGAAATGCCTCTGGTTTCTTACAAAAGGTAACCTTCATTACCTTCTTGAGTTCGTTATAAATCTTATCCCAGAAAGCATTTACCGCTGGGCACAACCACCACATATGAAAAAAGGTACCTTTCGCATGTTTACATTTCCAACATACATCTGACATTTTGGTATTCATCTTTGCTATCTTAACTGGTGTCAAATACCATCTGTAAACCATTTTCATTATATTTTCTCTTAAACTATGACAAGCAGTGAATTTAATACCTTTTTGCCACAATCTCTCCCAGTCATCCATCATAATATTATGTCCTACATCTTTCGCCCAATCTATCATTGCCGATTTAACCAGTTCATCTTTCGTATGCCACTCTAGCAAAAGATTATACATTTTGGAAAGGTTTTTAAAGTTCGATTCTATCAGTTCTGTTTCCAGTTTTGATTTTTCTACTTGAAAACCAACTTTTTTGTCCATTTTAAATGTTTCATACACCTGATGATAATGCAGCCAGTCGGGGACCTGGCTTTTCACTTGATCGTAGCTTTTTAGCTTAAAAGAGTCCCCTTCCTGCTGCAATATGTCCATATATCTTAACCAATTTGCAGACATGTTCGGTCTCTTATAGGCCTTGGCCTCCACTGGAGAAATCCATCTAGGGGTCTTTCTCTCTAACAAGTCTTTATATCTAATCCAGACCTGATACAAGGATTTTCTAACTATATGAGACTTAAAAGTTCTGTGGATCTTAACCTTGTCATACCAAAGGTATGCATGCCAGCCAAACATATTATCGTGTCCTTCCAAGTCCAATACATCAACGTTCTCTAGTTTAAACCAATCCTTTAGCCAGCAAAAGGCCGCTGCTTCAAAGTAAAGTCTTAAGTCCGGCAGGGCAAAGCCTCCTCTCTCTTTAGAGTCTGTTAGAATCTTAAACTTAATTCTTGGCTTTTTGCCCTGCCATATAAACTTTGATAGGTCCTTTTGCCATTTCTTAAAGCAATCCAGTTTGTCCAAAATTGGTATGGCTTGGAATAAAAACAGCATCCTTGGTAGGACATTCATTTTTATCACGGCAATTCTTCCCATTAACGACAATTTCAATCTTGTCCATATCTCCATGTCTTTCTTTATTTCCATCCACAGTTTTTCATAATTGTCCTTGTACAGGTTCAAATTCTTAGTTGTGAGATTGATACCTAGATATTTTACTGTTTTAACAAAATTGAGGCCAGTGCCTTCCTGTATTCTTTGAATTTGTTCTGCACTCAAATTTTTTCCTAAGACTTTGGTTTTCTGCTTGTTTAATTTGAAACCAGCTACAAGTCCAAATTGTTCAGTTAATTCCAAGGCTCTGGGGACACTGCTTTCCGGTTCCTGCAGGGATAACATCAGATCGTCTGCGAAGGCACGTAGTTTGTATTCTTTCTCTCCCACACGAATTCCTTTTATCTGTTTGTCCTTTCGTATCATATTTAGGAGGACTTCCAGGACCGTAATAAAAAGTAAAGGGGAGATAGGGCACCCTTGTCTTGTTCCCTTTTCAACTTCAAACTCCTCCGATATCACACTGTTTACTATTACTTTAGCTCTTTGTTCTGTGTAGATGGCCTTAATGCCATTCAAGAATTTTTCTCCAACTCCCATCCTTTCCAAATTCTTTTTCATAAATGTCCAAGAAACTTTATCAAATGCTTTCTCTGCGTCAACAAACAGTAGTGCCGCATCTGTGTTTATGTTTCTCTCCAGTTTTTCTAAAATGTCCACAATAATTCTTGTATTATTACTAATTTGTCTTCCTGGCAAGAAACCTGCTTGGTCTCTATGTATATAATCTTTCAACACTCTTTTCAGCCTTGTAGCCAATACATTTGCAAAAATTTTATAATCCACATTCAAAAGGGATATTGGACGGTAATTTTTCATTTGAGTCTTATCAGTATCTGGTTTTGGAATCAGTGTGATAAAGGCTTCTTTCCACGTCTCTGGTGCCCTATCTCCTTCTAATATTTTGTTGCAAACTTCTCTTAGCGGCTGCGATAGCCAGTCTTTCAATGTCTTATAGTATTTTGCTGTTAATCCATCCGGTCCTGGAGCCTTCCCTAGTTGCATGTTGTTTATTGCGTCTTCTATCTCCTGTGTCGATATTGGGTGGTTGAGAGTAACTAGTTTTTCCTCTGGGACTTTTTGCAATCCATTCTTTTCCAGAAATCGGTCTATTTCTGCTTCATCTATCTTCTCCTCCTTGTACAGTTGCTTGTAGAACCTTTGAAAACACCATCTGATTTCCTCCGGTTTCTCCACGTTTTTTCCATTTACTACCAGAGTATTGATGACATTTACCTTTTGTCTTTTCTTCAATTGCCAAGCTAGTAGTTTTCCACACTTATTGGCCGATTCAAATGTTCTTTGTTTCATCATTCTCACTTTCCATTCAATGTCCTGATTCATTATATTGGCATATTGGGATTGCAGGTATTTGATTTCTTTTTGGATTTTAACACATCTGGGGTGTCCTCTTAATTCTTTTTCCTTTTCTTTGATTGATTTCAACAATCTCTCCATTTCTGCATTTTGTTGTCTCTTCTTTTTTGCTTTTTCACTAATGAGAAATCCCCTCATTACAGCTTTACTTGCATCCCAGGCAATTCTTTTCTCCACTTCGGAGCTCCAATTTATCTGAAAATATTCTTTCATCTTTTTCGCCGCTCTTTCTACTAGCTTGGTGTCTCTCATCAAAGCGTCATCCATTCTCCATCTAAAAGAATCCTTGGAAATCATTTTTAGATTTAACTGTACCGGATTGTGATCTGAAAGAGTTTTAGGACCAATTTCTGCCTTTTGTATTTTTGGAGCCAATTCATTCGAAATCCAAATATAATCTATCCTCGACCATGACTTCTGAGATTCGCTGAAATAAGTTGCCTCTGTGTCTGTGGGGTTTTTTAACCTCCAAGAATCCACCAAATTCAAATTATCCACCATTTCGAAAAAGGTCTTTGGGAGTTTCCCATCATTCGTTAATTTAGTTCTTTGAGATCTGTCCATTAATGTGGAAACTGCACCATTAAAGTCTCCAAGGCAAATTAATTTGTAATCCAAATAGTCCAACAGCAGATCATGTATTTTCTTATAAAAAATTGACTTTCCATCATTTGGTGCATAAAGTCCCAGAATCAAAAGTTTTTCACCTTGTATATTAATTTCAATTGCGATGTATCTCCCTTCTTCATCTTTAAATAGCTGTCTTGGGCTGTATTTCTCCTTTGCATATATCACTACTCCTCTCTTCTTGACCTTGTCCGATGATAAGAACTCTTGGCCTAATTTTTTATTCTGTAATAATCTTCTATGACGTCGGGCTATGTGGGTTTCCTGTAAACATATTATATCCAGATTCTTCTTTTCTATACTATAAAACACTCTGCGTCTCTTTGGTCTCTGATTCAATCCCCGGACATTCCATGTCATTAACTTGAGCGCCATTTTCCTTTCTTTAGTCTTCTCCTCCAGTTGCTTCTCCTTTCTTGTCTTTCTCTGATTCCTGGCTTGGACTTGGTAGACTTGGTAGTCCCGGCGGTGGTGGAAATACCTCTGGGAACCTGTAAAGTTGTGCTGGGTCGAGTGGAGTGCCTTTAAATTGTTCCAGATGCTTGTCCAGAAACTTTTGCTTCTCCGCCAAGGATCTTATTCTTATCTTTTTTCCTTCGAACGTAAATGCCAGGCCTTCTGGGAATTCCCAACTGAAGGGGATTTTTCTTTTTCTAAGCTCAGTTGCCAGGTCGTTGTAAGGAATTCTTTTGTCCAGGAAAAATCTGGGGATATCCTTATAAAAAATTACTTTATTCTGCTCTACCACCAGGTTGTTTCTATAATGCAAGTCCAGAAAAAAGTCCCTATCGTGTCGGTCGTGACACACAATCAAACAGTCACTAACTGTTTTGTTACTTTTCTTTCCTCTGGAACCTCTTGGGCCAAATCTGAAGGCCTTCACTATGCGCGCTGAGACGTTAACTTCTTCTACCTCCCAAAATCCTGAGAATAAATTCACAATATAGGCTTTTAGGTCTTCCCCTTCCAGTTCTGGAAGACCCCTCAAGCGGATGTTGCCCTCTCTCTGGTGTAGTTGCAGAAAAGCGAGAGACTCTTCAACAGTTCTCTGTCGTGTTCCAATATTCTCTATCTGCTCCAAATCTAAATTGTCCAATTTTTCTTCCACCTTTTTTATTTTTTCCTTGACCACTTTAATTTCCTCTGAGTCCTTTTTCAGGGTGGTCACCTCCTGCCCAATCCTATTAATTTCTTCTCTATTTTTCTTTACGTTCTCCTCAATTTGCCCAATTGATTTTTCCAGGGTCTGCGTAGAATTTTTAATATCAGCTTTTATGTCAACTTGCAATTTTTCTATTGCTGAATTCACTGCTGTATTTCCTGATGAAACTTGATCTTGTGTCTGCTTCAACCCTTCAGTAACGCTTTTCAGTCCTGCAGCAATTTCTGCCACACTAGCAACCAATTTCTCCATTTGTTCCTGCAGAGTTAGGGAAACAGAGCCTCTTTTTTGTGCAGAGCTAGCACCAGTTGTTTTTGATCTAGTGTCCATGTCCTGTGAGCTCTGCAATTGTAATCTCAAGGTCACTCCAGTTGCTGTGGTAACAATCTCAGACATTCACAGCAGAAGGCCAACAGTCCCAAAAGTAAACACCAGGTGGCCAGCAGCTCAGTTCTGAGAACAAAGAGACTGCTGAGCCTGGAGCCCACACCAGTCCCAAAAATCCACCTTTTAGGCAAAGAGTTAAAGTTTTTCAAAATATAAATTCCTTAAAGCCAAGAAGGGTTTATTTTCATATAGCCCAAGTCAGTAACAGTTTCTAACTTGCAGTGTTACCACCAAGGTCCATAAAGTAACTTGTATCTGGTTACAAAGAAGTCAAAATGTCTCCACTGGTAAACAGTCACTGAGACACCAACAAAGAAAAAATGGCAGCAATGTATCACAGCCCGCTACTGACCCGGAATCCTAATCCAGAGGGTGAGGGGCATCTTCTTTTGCCATATCAACTGTTTTTAAGTCTTTAAACATCCTTTAAACAACTTTTAATCCACTTTTAAAAAGTTTGGCAGAGTTCGCAAAACTTTCCCGTTAGTCGCGGCTTTGATCTTTTAGCGCTACCAAGCTCGCGCAAACAGTTCAAAGGGAACAGGCTTCCTTTTGCAATTCCCTCTGCAAGCGATGCTCTTTAAACTTGTAAAATAATCCAATTCTTTAACTTACAGAGTTTCTTTGGAGATTTCTGTGTAGGAAGTGCCGGGTGCTCAGGTCTGGCGGGATCGCTGCTTTGATCCTCCGCAGGCAGTCGCTTCTTCAGTCCCGTGCTGGGGCTCCGCTCGCCCGATTCTCCCCCTTACGAGGGTAAATCAGGAGCGGAGACAGCACGTCTGGGACCCACGAAGCCGTCGGTCCACGGGACGCTCTTCCCGTGGCTTTAAGGGACCCGTGGCGCAGGCACGGAGATCCCTATCGCCTAGCGGAGGACGGAGCCGTCGGACTCCCGTCCGCCATTGACTCGGCACCTAACCGGAAGTCCCTCCCAGAGAGTTTTGGAGGGTGGCAACAAGAGAACAGGCCTTTTCTATGGTGGCTCCCCAATTGTGGAATGCTCTCCCCAGAGAGGCTTGCCTGGCACCATCATTACATGTCTTTTGGCACCAGACAAAAACATTCCTCTGAATAACTACCAAAGAGACTGCCTGCTTCAAATCTGTTGCTTCCTCTTTGCAGTCAGTAGATTCACACACACACACGGTTTTAAATATTTATGTAAGATACAGAATGAATGGAACATAGTACTTCTGAATAAATAAAGATTGCTCAGAGTGTAGTTCCACCTAGCCTTTGGGTTGGTTTCAGTTTAACCCTGATGTTTCGTTCTTTTGGTGTGATTGGTGGGCTACTTAAAAATGAGGCTGCAGTTTAGATTTAATTTTAAATTGTATTTTAATCTGTATTTTAATGAATTGTTTTATGTTTTTGTTGTGATTTTATTGGTGTTAGCCGCCCTGAGCCCGGTTTGGCGGGGAAGGGCGGGGTATAAATAAAAAAATTATTATTATTTATTATTATTATTAAATCCATACTTGATGTAGTATTGTAATCGTTTTCTTTCCACCATGGTCTTAGGAATAAACTCCCACCAGCCCAAGCCACCTTGGCCATGGTTCAAGCATTCTAGGGGTGGCCCACAAATTCCCCACCCCTGATCTAAGGGATTGTTTTGCTTTGTAGTCACTAGAGGCTAGACATAGAAATATTGATAATTCACGCTCTGCTAAACATTTCTGCTAAACATTTTTATGGGATTCTTAAATTGGTGGTTTGATTTGACTTCTTTCCCTTTTCTTCACTTGCTATATAGGCATAGAAGCTCCACTTGATTTATCTTGCTGTGAGTTCATTATGCCTCGTTTAGAGGCCATGAGCATATTTTTATACAAATACTGTACATGCAGGTCTCACTATCCAAACACAATGTGTTCTCAGGAAATCATTTGTTAGGCAAGCATTTACATAACGAGTCTGCAATTTCCATGGATTTCTATGGGAAAATTTCTAATGCGTACCTAACCACAGAATGTTGACCCCAAAAGGATGATAAAACCATGGAAAATTATCTGAAACCTTGCAAAAGCTAAACAAGGAAGGAAAAAATGCTCTATTATTTGTTGAACCTCCCCCCTTCTCCCCCGGGTTTCTGACAAAGTGGCTGCTGAGGACCAGCAAAACACAAAGAAGTAAGGCTTGTTTAAGGTGCTTATTTATTTATAGTACTACATGCTACATGTTTGGAAATCTGAATTTGTTGTCTGTATTTGGGTGCTAACTCCTCATGTTTGGATAAGTGAATTTTTGTATGACAAATGTTTGGATAGCAGGACTTGTATGTATCCTTATGTGTCAAAATACTTAAAGTAAAATAGGACCTAATTTGGGAATGCTTGGTATCTTCTTCCTTCTTATGTCAAAGGCATTCCTCGGCAGAAATAAGACGACACTTTGTGCAGCAGGCAAACCATGGACCGTTGTCTCAGCGAAGTATCAGCAACCCTGGTTTCTCTTCTCTTCAGCTAGTAAGTATGGAGCTCGTGGTGCATTTCTGTGCTTTTTAAGTGGCGTTAGTTCCAGTTAACACAAGGAACGGAGCTTTGAGTGTGTGGGATGGGCTATAGGATGGAATTTGGAGTGGAGAAACTAAGTAGGGAAGAGGTTATGCACATTTTACCTCCTCCCTGAAAAAACTCAACAACTTTGACCTGAACCCCGAAAAGGGGGTAGATAGCTCACTGCCATTTTTTAACTCTGTGAGTAGATCGCAGTCTCTTGGGAGTTGGCCACACCTGCTATAAAACAATGCTGTTAATATGTTTGCATGTAACATACATTATTACATAAATAGGACAGCCCATTCTTCAGAGATGTTGTTTGACCAGAGGCGTAGCAAAGGGGGGCGATCCGCCCTGGGTTCGGGGGGGGGGTGACACTTTGGCCAGCCCCCTGCCCTGCCCCGCCGGATGCAGCCTTTTCCCCCTTCCAGCAGCTATTTTTCTTTTTCTTTTTTAAATAATATTTATTGAACAGTTTTTAAACAAAACATATAACAACAACATCAACAATTAAGACACACTACATAAAAAAGAAAAAAGACAAAAAACTACAAAAATCTCATTATCTTTAACAAACTGTATTTTTCTCACATCTTAATCGGACTTCCTCCTGTCTCCTCCTTCTGCGTCCCTTGCAAATATCTTTGAGTAACTTCCCATTTAAACTAATACTATGTTTTTCTAATAACAACATTTCTTTTATCATCTCTTATCTCTTACTCAATGCTATATCAATATATCAATATCTACCTCTATCTCGTAACTTATTCCTAAATCCAAATCATTTAACTCATCTTTAATTCTACAACCTATCCTTTCTTCAAAAGAAAAAATCTAACTTTAAATCTTGCAATGTTCTTTTAAATACAATTTAAATTTTCCCCATTCTTTTTCCACCGCGTCGTCTCTCTGGTCACGGATTCTCCTGGTCATTTCTGCAAGCTCCATATAATCCATCATTTTCATCTGCCATTCTTCGATAGTAGGTAATTCTTCTGTCTTCCAGTTCTTAGCTATTAAAACTCTAGCTGCTGTTGTGGCATATAAAACCAAGTTTCTATCACATTTTGGAATGTCCTTTCTTCCCAGAAGCGCTTCTTCCCAATCTTCCCAGAAGCACTTCCTTGTGTCGAATTCCTCCGAATATTTATCCAGAAACTTTTGTTTCTCTTCAACTGATCTTATCCTTAAACTTAAAAGATAGGCCTTGTGGGAACTCCCAGCGGATAAAGATTCCTTTTTTCTTCAGAACTGTAGTCACGTCAGTATATTTTCTCCTTAAGTCGAGGAGAAGCTGTGGAATGTCTTTAAAAAGTATTATCTGTTGGTTCCCAATCACCAAATTCTTTGCGTAATGTAATTCCAAGATTTTATCTCTGTTTTGCCTACTTCGGAAAACAATCATGCAATCATTCACTGTTTTCCTTTTCTTGCTCTTTCCTCCAAATCTGTATGCCTTCACCACTGTATTATTCAGCTCCTCCTCGTCCAGGTCCCAAAATTCTGCAAATTGTTCAATTAGGAAAGTCTTTAGATCTTCTTTCTCCAGTTCTGGTAGCGATCTGATCCTCAAGTTAGTCTCTTTCTCCTTAAGTTCGAGCATAGCAATCTGAATCTGAAGGTTTTCCTGCTGTCTGTCAACTTCCTTCAACTTGACATTCTGTAAGGTGTTTACTTGTACTTGCACTTCTGTTAGTTGTTCCTTTGTTTGTTTAATTTCAGTTTTCATCAAACTGACTTCCTTTCCAAGTCTGTCAAGAGTCTCAGTGTTCTCTCTAACCTCCTGAGAGTTTTGCTTCAATGTCTCTGTATTTGCGTTAACGCTTGCTGTCAACACTGCAAGCTGAGCTAATATTTGTTCCCCAAATGATTTTACTGAGCCTTTCCTTTGGTCTCTTTTTGATCTCACAGCTTGTGCTGGTGTTGTTTTGTCATCCTCCATATCTCAGTCTCTCAAGGTCACACAGCTGCAGATGTTTTTAGGCTCTGAGATTTCCAATAGCTTCACCCTCTATTCAAAACATCCAAAACAATGTTATTTGTAGCCACTAGGGGGACCCTTACCATCAACTTTGTAATCCACCAGTAACTGGTTGAAGAAGCAGTGCTTCTTTTCGTCTAGGCAAAGTCAAAAAAGTTGCAATAAGTCTTTGTACAAATCCGTTACTTGTATTGCTTCTTAGCACTTCATGAATACTGTGTACAACATGAGCTGCAACTAAATTATGCTAAGACTAAAGTTATGGTTTGCTCTGCTCGACCAAAATTGCTCTCGTGGTCGATGAATGGTGTTACACTGGAACAGGTTAACAGCTTTAAATATTTGGGCGAAGTGATCCGATCAAATAGGTCCTTTGTAGCTCATAAAGAGTATATATTTGCTAATGCCTCTAAAGCAGCCATGATGATCAGATCTTTATATGCTAAGAACCAGGCCCAATCTGTGAAAGTTGCCTTGAGGCTCTTTCAAATGAAAGTTCTCCCTCTTATGTTGGCGGGCATATCTTTGGGAACACGCAGGGACTTTCTTAGATTGGAAGCTGTCCAAACTCGATTTCTCAGAGCTATTCTCAGGATTCCCCCGTCTGTAGCGGGTGCAGTCATGAGATTAGAAGTGGGTTGGCAAGCCTTTCGATATGTGGCCCTAAAGACCAAGCTTTGGTTATGGCTTAAACTTTGTTTTAACCCGGTAGGCATGGCACCCCTGATACTAAGGGATGATTTCCAATCTATGTGGGAAAAAGAAATTTTAAACGAAGTGCAGACTTGCGGACTGTCACAGCTCTTTCTGGAGTCCATGACATTCTCTCATGCCAAAGCTGTGATCTCTCAAAGACTGAGGGACATTGCAAGACAAGAGGACATTGCTTGTGTGAAACCAGGGATGTTTTTGGGGGAGCAGATCTTCCGGAATTCACCAGCCCCTTACCTGGTGGAAATCCAATATGTAGAATATCGCAGACTCCTCACAGCAGCAAGATTAAACGTCCTGGAAACAGAGGTCCTGTTGGGAAGATATAAGGGAGTCCCATATGCTCTGAGGGTCTGTCCCTGTGCCTCGGGAAAGGTTGAATCAACCGAACACATTCTCCTGACCTGCCCATTTTATGTTGCTCTTAGACAGAAACTGGTAGCTCCACTCTTAGGCCACCTTAGCCTGGTAGATGGAGAATGTCAGGTTTCGTTTTTGCTGAATAATTTTACTGGCACCACAACTTTTGAGGTGGCCAAATTTCTTTTTTTGGCCCTTAAACAGCGTAAGGTCAAAATCGATGGTATCGATATGGGTTTTTATGTATAATTTACTTTTACTGTATGTTTTAGTGTAAACCCCTCTGAGTTGTCTCAGGTTTTTAAAATTTGTATGGATGATTGTGTTCTGACTGACGGTCGAATAAATTGTTATTGAAAACCTTCCAAAGTCCTATAAGGGCTTCCACAGGCTTCAAAGTAGCAGTAGATTCAAGTTGGAAACAATGTATCAAGCAGTTCCCTCAGTCCGTTACGTCACAATGGCTGCCTGCAGACTGACCCGGATTCCGCATTCCAGAGGGCGCGCGGGGCTTCCTCTTTCAATTAAGACTTTAAAACAGCTTATAAATCCAACTTTCTTGCCCCCCCACAAGGTTTTACCCTTCAGGGGGCTTGCACAGTCCAAATTTTGAACTTTTAAAACTCCAAACAGTTCTCGGCTGTACTTTTCAGTCCCGTTACAATAGTCCTGCCGCAATCGGGGGAGACGGACTTCCTTTTTGCATCTCCCTCCGTGCCAAATCTTTAATTTTTTTTAAAGTCAATTGATCCATACTTACAGAGTCCAAATCTTGCCAAATCAACTTCAAGGGAGTAGCTGATTTTCAGGTGTTTGGGAAATGCTGCAGAAAGTGCTACACCATCTGACATCAACCACCTGATGTCATTCTGACACCAGATTATTGATTGACTGGGGGATGGTTCTGCGAATGAGTGAACATGGGCCCGGGGCATGGGGATGGAGATAAAGATCTTGCAAAACATAACTTATAATTATTTCTCAAAGTGGTTTACAACAATCTAGAATATGTGGATCATAATACGGAGAGTGATCATCTCCCACTGACTTTAGTGTTCGAAGGCCCCTCTCTTAATAAACCCATGGCCAAGCAATATTATACCCCTATCGTTAACTTGGGTATACCCGCACCCAGAAGGATCAAATGGACCTCTAAATTCAATGCAAAGTTTACCCACCTCCTTCATGCAGGGGACATGAAGACTACCCACTCTGCCATTGTGTCAAATAATTCTTTGGACAAGCCCTTGGACCTGTTTAAGAAAATATCAGATAGGCTGAAAACCCATCTCACAACAGAGATATCAAACATCACCACAAAGAGGGTACAGGACCCAGCGAGCTGGTTTGACATGGAGTGTAGGCTAACAAGGAAACATCTGAGACTTGTCTATCGCAAATATAGGCATACCGGAGAACCCTCTTTATTTACTGCATACATTGTTCTAAGACGGAACTATAAACTATTAAAGGAAAAAAAGCTGAAAGCTGAGAGAAATGCCTGGCAGAGCTTGGTTAAGGCCTCAAAGGAGAAAGACATATCTTGCTTTTGGCGTACCATCTCGGGTCTTCTGGACCAGGAGCGCAGTGGATTCATCTGCATGGTTGAACCCCAAGAGTGGAAACGTCATTTTCAATCCTTGTTCCATGACGAGGAAGCCCAGCACAGTACGATAAGCCTGAGCTTAGAGAATTTACCACAATGGCCCCCAGTTTCTGTAGAAGAGGTCGCAGATTTAATAGCACAACTCAAAAACAATAAACCCCTGGCATAGATTACATTCCGCCAGAACTTCTGAAGAATAACATTGGCTGGTGGGCTCCCCTATTGGCGGCGATATTCTCACATATCGACTTAACAGGCTCATATCCAGATTGCTGGGCCGAGGCAATAATTATTCCAATCTATAAGAAGGGTCCTACGTCCAACCGGATGAACTATAGACCCATCAGCCTGCTTCCCATACCCAGCAAATTATATGCCAAACATCTCGAGATCAAACTTACTAGTTGGATGGAGTCTGAGGCTATCCTGGCGGAGGAACAAGCGGGATTCAGACAACGCAGATCGACTATAGACCATTGTTTTATCTTAGCACATCTAATAGATAAATATGCTAAGAAAACGCGCGCGGGGGGGTGTTATATGCAGCCTTCATCGATCTGAAGGCCGCGTTCGACTCAATCTCACGAGTCAAACTTTGGGCAAAACTAAATAAAACTAACATGGATAAAAGGCTATTATTTCTAATTAGTGGCCTATATGAAGACTCCAAGCTGTACGTTAGAACTGCTCCGAATGGACAACTCACAGGCCCAATCCCAGTTTCTAGAGGGGTTAGACAAGGATGCATTTTGGCCCCAGCCTTATTTAACCTATACATTAACGATGTGATTAAATGCCTAGCAGCCCCGGAATATCATGCCCCCAATTTAGCCGCAAAACCAATTACAATGCTACTATACGCAGATGATGCGGTTCTACTATCACGAACAAAAATAGGCCTTAAAAGTTTGATAAGAGATTTTTCAGCATACTGCAGGAGAGAGCAGTTGGTGGTGAACCACCAGAAAACCAAGGTTGTGGTTTTCGCGAGAAAACACAAAATACACAGCTGGAGAATGGACAATCAACCAATTGAACAAGTCAAAGCCTTTAAATACCTGGGCATCGTTTTCCAGTCTACGGGGCCGTGGGTTGCACATCATAAATATGCCAGAGAGAAAGCAACCCAAAGCGCCAAGACATTGTCCCGCTTTTTTTATACCAAGGGTAGCAAGTACATTCCAGCAGCCATAGAAGTTTTCAAGGCAAAACCTCTAGCGCAGCTAACATATGGGGCCCAAATCTGGACGGGGACCCAATGCAATCTTCTTGAAACGGTTCAATCTAACTTTTTAAGACAAATCTTTGCCGTTCCATCTTGTGTACCAACTGCAGCAATACGCCTTGAAGCTGGTCTCCCATCTGTGGAAACACAGATCTGGAAAAGAACTCTTAATTATTGGCTCCGCTTAAACCAAAATCCAACAGGACTCTTGCCCCAGGTGATACGGGATGCCCACGAAAGCGCATGGTTCAAAATGGTGAGACTCAAACTTCTCTCATGCGGTCTACATGCTCAGCATTTGTTAATGTTGGGCCCCTCTAAAGCAAAAAGCTTAATTGATCAGCGCCTGATGGATTTCGAGCAACAAAACAACTTGGCCAAAACAAAGAAATTTTGTGCATGGTTTGCCCACCTGCCCCCCTCGCACTTCGATGCCCCGGCATCTTATCTGCATAATTTAAATATCCCAAAGTATAGACGTGCTTTTACGTTGGCAAGATTGGACGTACTACCCTCTGCCGTGCTCGAAGGCCGATATCAGAAACTCCCCAGGGAGAATCGACTCTGCCCGTGTGGAGATGGAAACTTGGAGACAGCGTCACATGTTCTTCTGACCTGCCCCTGTACAAAGACCTGAGGAGCGAGATTATTACTCCCCTCCTACTTTCCATCCCAGGTCGCTCATCAGTGGCTGCAATGTTTTATTTGTTAGCCTACCAGAACATCCAGACAACAGAGAAGGTCGCCAGATTCATTGAGAGGGCAATGAGACTAAGGGCCACAATTTGAAAGACAACTCGAACGAGGCCACCATTTGAACGGCCTTTTAGCCTGGGGGTTTCATATGATTTATCAGTATATTTATATATTTGTGTACTTGACTGGTCTTTCTCCAGTATTTTTATCTTGTTTTATCTGTATTTTTAGTCGCAATGGCCTGTTGGCTACATGAATAAAGTTTGATTTGAATCTAGAATAAAACATGACTGAACAAAATAAAATATAAAGTATACATTCAAAGCACCATAATTAACAGGAAACTGAAATATTATCTTAAATATTTCAAAATAAAACATTGCAAAGGAAGACAACTACAGACTGCACATTTAACGCAGCAAAATTAACAATAAATAATAAACAAACAAACAAACAAACAAATACTGTGTGGCCGGATATTGCTTTTGTTTGTTACTATGTTATATATTTTTGTGTTTTTATATTGCAAACTACCCTGTGATCCTTGGATGAAGGGAGGTATAAACATTTAATTAAAAAAAAAAGAAATAATAAAAATTATCCCACCCCCACTTTAGAGTTATACAGTCCTAAGGTAACTCTACAGAGCATTACTTTTTCTAGACTGTCCCCGTGAAGTTTGAAATAACATGAAATCTTTCAGAATAGCTGCCTATTCTAAACTAAACATGACAACCCCTATTTTTCAGATATAATTATTCCCTTCTGTTTCATCTAAATGTAAAGGGTATTTTGTTATTGCATAGTTTTTGTTGAATATGAGATCTTCAGACTTTTAAAACTACATTTTCTTAAGCTACAGCTTTGGAACGCTATAATAATTGTACACTTCCTGTCTGTCAAAGCTAACCACCATCATTTTACTCACTTCCTCAATCTGAGAAGTTGTGGTGTTTAACTTGTTCTTTGTGGGTTATTTGTTGGGAGGGTGTGTGTGTCCATCTTTTGCTCTCAAATGCTTCTGCTGAGAAGCTTGCTAAAACTGTTTGTTTCCTGTATCCGCCATTTTGATTGCTGCTGATTTTACCGTATGGAAAAGGTATGTAACTAATTTGTGTGATGCTTACTTTGCTTTTCGCTGGATAAACCATGTTTCTTAAGTAGGTTCAGCAGTTCTTCAGCAGCTGCACTGAACCTTTTTTTTTTTTTGACAGATTTTCTTTTATAATGAATACTCTTTCAACCCTTTTCTCATATTTTTCATTCTTGCCTCAGACGTTTGCAAAACTTTCTTTCTGGAAGTGACAAGCACACAATTTTAGAGCAGCAAATTATGCACAATTTACATGGATGGAAAGCAAAAACACATGGCACAGCCTGTGTTTATCCACAAGTACATTTAGATTTCGTTTATTAATTTTAGAACTCTTTGCAGCCTAATGTGATAGAATTGTGTGTGCCTTATATAAATTCCAGAGGGGCCAAAAGTGGATCCAGTTTACAAAATCTGATCCTAGAGTATATTTGTTAGTCTTTAACTAACCTCAAGGTGTCATAAGGTATCATAGTACATTGTTCTTCTCAAATGAAAATGGGTGTGTTCAGTTATGAACATGTAAGCGCCATTGACTTAAAAAGGATTTAAGCTTGGAGAACCAAGCAATGGATTGTGAAGCAAAAGACTTCTCTGATAGCTTCCTTTGATTATACCAAAACAGTTAAAAGGTACATCTAATGGAAAGCTTGTGTCCTTGAAAGAAATTATTTGACTGTGAAAAATGTTATATGGTGAAATAATATTTTTGGCTACTGTCCAGTAAATGAATGGGATTTAAGCACCCTAACATGTAGTAAGATTGCAGTCTCAACAGTTAACTTATCTAAAGCTGCTTAAGAACCTCAAGTGGCATTGTACTTCTCCACAAGAAGGGTTGCGATCACACTAGGTTTGGCAAGCAGATACAGAATAAGAATGCTTTTTTTACAGCACACCATTTCTCTTGGTCACATCTCTTGAAGCATCTTTTAAAAAATGAACTCACTGAAATGCAAAAGCACTTTACTTTTCATTTTATACTAGCAGTTAAGCAAAACTTCAGTGAGATTGAGAAAATAAAGCAAGGACTTGAAAAAAATAAAACTTAATTTATACTTATCAAAATATTCAACCCAATAAGTTATTGACAGGACTGTTTAAAAAACTGGTGAGGTGAGCAAGGATGTAAAGAAGGGCTCACTTTTTAATACTATCTCAGGATAGAGAATGAGTTTCCAGCAGCAGGATAGAAAACATGCTAATTTCCAGGGTTTAATTTGAACCCAGGCTCACCAGGACTAACTGTGCAAGCCTAACAATGTCTATTCAGAAGAAAGTCTTATTGAATTCAGTGGGGCTTCCTCCCAGGTACGTGGGGTTAGGATTGCAGCCATAGTGCTTAAACCAGTTTCAGTATGAAGGCTATTTTGAAGAGCATAGGAAGTCCTGAGAGTGTCCCCCTTCATTAACTAGAAATGCTTGTTCACACATCCTTGGATGTTTTTAGTCACTACCCTTTTCTTGGCTAGATTGCACAGTGATATCTAACCCGTCAAATAATGTTGCCCTTTGCAGTCTCCCACCATTGGGAGCTATGTGAAAAGTAATGTTTTTAGAAACAACTTGCTTTACTTCTGACTTACAGTTAAGAATACAGTGGTACCTCGGGTTACGAACTTAATTCATCCCGGAGGTCTGTTCTTAACCCGAAACCGTTCTTAACCCGAGGCGCGCTTTCGCTAATGGGGCCTCCCGATGCCGCCGCGCCAAATGTGCACTATTTCCGTTCTCATCCTGGGGCAAAGTTCGCAACCCGGAGCAACTACTTCCAGGTTAGCGGAGTTTGTAACCCGAAGTACCACTGTAGCTCCTTCAACCCTAGGCCTTTTACCCTCAAATTATCATGACACCTCCAGATGACATTGCTAAATCACTGCATTCAATATTTTATGTGTTATCCTACTTTTTCAGACTTAACTTTGGGTAGGTTTTGCTTTTTTTATATAAACACAGTTGCTGTGTCATATTGCCTACTTACTGTGGAGAGGCTTTTGAGGATTTTAAGGGATTCTGTTTCTTTAATCAAAAGCTTCCTGCTTGCAAAGTTTCACTGCTTCCTGTTAATTGCTGGGGGATTAATATTAATTCCCTTGTAATTATCTAGCATCTGGGGATACTGTTATATTGAAGTAGTGCTGTTTTTCCATAAAAAGAAAGAAAAGGAAAAATGGTGGAAAGGGAGCAAATAATTAAAGCCAGTCAGTGCTTTATTTCGGGGGGGGGGGATGCAGGGATACGCATACCCCTACACATTTGTGAATCTAAGCTTGGCCTCATTGAGGGGCAGTATTTCAATATGACTAAGATAATGAGAGTACCCCTAAACATTTTTTTTTTAGAAAAAAAGCACTGATTAAAGCCCACCCACCCAAGAAACAGAAGGCTGATCCATGTTTGCCCTACTGCTTTTCTTCAGGAAAACCTGGGGGCACCATTAATTTAATTGGGTTTACCCTAAGTAAAACTTAACTGAATATAATCCATATTCATTGACTGTACTTAGAACATTCCTATATAAAAAAGTTATGAACCACTTGTTTCTGTTTTGTAACATCTAGCCTCAGTTCTATGATGCTGTAGAACCAGTGGATTTTGAAGGTTTCCTAACAATGCAGCTGAATAACTTGGATTTGGAACTCCTGCAAGAACTTGGTGACTTTCCTGAAGATGATTTGGAGGTAGTCTTTACTCCAAAGGAGCACAGGACCTTGCAGCCATCATTGCCAGAAGAAGGGTACGGAAACAGTGATTACTTTTTAAAGAAACTCCCAACAGGTTTGCAGCCCACCAGAGAGATAGTACACTTTCCGAGCTAAGAAGCATCTCCCCTTAACCATCAGATGATGTGTAGAAGTGGGCTGTGAATACTCAGTGGCTTAGGGAATAGACTATTATTATTTCCCTTGTTTGGGGCTTCACCCTGGTGTTGAAAATATGTTCCAGGAAAACATCTGGGGAAGAAGGGCATGTATTAAATTCTGTGGGCACATTACTATATTTTTCCATTTATAACACACCTCCGAGTTTAAGACGCCCCCTATTTGGGGGGACTCCAAATTGAGAAAATGGTGGGAAATTGCCCAGAGTTGTTGAGCCGCCAATTGCACACCCTATTGCTGCAGCAACAGCCAATCAACACAGCCACCAATAACACGCCAAATAGTCGCTGACAATCTCTGACTCACGGCAGCAACCAATCTCATGTCCTCCCTATGCACTATCCATGTATAAGACAACCTCAAATTTTAAACATAATTTTAAAAGAAAAAAACATTGTCTTATACACGGAAAAGTACGGTAATTGCCACAATGAAACATTTTGTTCCTTCAAGGAAGGCTTCCTGTTCAATGCTAACTTTCCATAGAGAACCAGCATGGGCTGAGTTAAGTGATAGATAGTGGAAGATGGTGGTTTTCAACCAGTGTGCCATGGTACCCTGGAGTGCCTTGAATGATGGTCAGGGGTGCTGCGGACAATAGTAGCCTCTGTCCTTCTTTCCTTCCCTCCCTCCTCCGATGCCCTCTCACATCTCGGCCTCCAAAGGCTTGCCCAGCTGTTCATTGCAGCAGCCCTGGCTACAGGCTCCCCAGGAGAATGGTGCCTCTGGGGCTGCTCAGGCGGTGCTGGGTGCCAGGAGCTGAGGCAGCCTCAGAGTAAGCAAGCAAGCAAACAAACAAGCAGGGGAGGGTGCCCAGCCAGCCAGTCCGCCAGTGCTTGCTGTTGGGAATGGACAGACTAGTGGGAGTCTGGGCAGGCGGGCAGGCACTGCATTGGCCTTTCTTGTGCTTGCTGTATGCAAGGCCTGCCTGGGAGCTGAGTGCCTGGTGCTGAAGGGGAGCCTTTCCCACACACAGGCCGGCCCAGCAGCACCCGCTGCTTCCACTGCCGCCTCCCAAGGTGAGTAAGGTGCTGGCCTCACGTTCATCTTTGGCCAGTCTCTGTTGGGCCGCTAAGGCTGGGGCCATCCTCTTCCCAGGCCCCTGTGGGGCAGTGTGAGGAGGCACCTCTCTTTGGAGCAGGGGAGGGGCAGGAGACCAGGGGTGGCAGCAGCAGTGAGAGGCTGCCAGCTCTGCAGGCAAGGGGGGACATAACTGGGCTCCTGAGCCCCAAAGGGGTGCTGCAGAATGAATGTAGTTGTCAAGGGAGGTGTGAACTCAAAAAGGTTGAAAACCTCTGCTTTGGGGGATTCACTCCTCATCCAGCAAAGCTGCAGAGATTGCATTTTGAGCTGGAATATCTGTGTAGGATGAAGGGAGAGATGCACTCATGTACTCAGATTTGAGTGGATGTATAATTATCAGGATTTGGAGTGATGTACTGTATCACCCTTACCAAAAGCAATAAGAGGAAGAATGGTACAGATGCTGCACTCCCCGCCCCCCACGAAGCTAACAGCAGTTCCCTCTCCCTGTCTCTGTTACAGTGAAACCTCGGTTTTCAAACTTAATCCATTCCAGACGACTGTTCGAGTTCTGAAATGTTTGAAAACTGAAAATTAAATACAGGAGCCTCAATACAATAGGGAACCTCAAAACGGAAGCTGCCTTGGAAGTTCTACTTCTGAGGCGTGTTTGAAAACAGAAGCATTTACTTCTGGGTTTATGGCGTTTGGGTTCCGAAATGTTCGTGAACGGAGACATTCGAAAACCGAGGTTCCACTGTAAAAGCTCGATGTTGTACCTCTCATTCTACCCACCCCTCCTTCAGAATTAGTAGCTATAAAAAAATGATTTAGATTATTACATTTATCCCAGCCCAACTGCATTGGCTGCCAATTAGTTTCTGGGTCCAGTTCAAAGTGCTGGTTTTGAAATATAAACCCACAGCTCAGAGCTGCCTCTCTCCATGTGAACCTACCCAGACCCTGCAATCACCACATGAGGCCCCACTCCACGAGAGGCTTGGCTGGTGACAACACCAGAAAAGGCCTTTTCTGCAGTGGCTCTCCATTTGTGGAATGCTCTCTCCAGGGAGGTTTGCCAGGCGCCTCCATTACATACCTTTAGGCGCCAGGCGAAAATGTTCCTCTTTAACCAGGCATTTGGCTGACTGACATCAAATGTATTGTGGGGTTATTTCTTTTGGGGTTTTTTATTATGTATTTTGTGTCTTGTATTTTTATGCTGTGTACCTCCCTGAGATCTACAGCTGAAGGATTGTATACAAATCTAAATATATAATTAAATTAAAAAAATAAGGACAGGATTAGACACCTTCTCCTAGAGTGCCACTGCCCAAATCTAAAAAACAACAACATTTGCTTAGGGTTACTAATTAAATCTTCCAAAAAAATTATGTGGGGAGGAACATAGTCATAGCTCACATATTACATAATGTATAGGCCCTCAACCTGGATGTGACACTTGACGTGCCACAGTGAGTGCATTGAAAAATCCCTTCTGGATCAGACCAAAAGTCCATATTCTGTCACAGTGCCCCCCCCCCCGAAGCCCAAGGAGAGTCCACAGGCAGGACACGAGTGCAACAGCACTTTCTCCACTTCTGAGTCCCAGCAACTGGTATCCAGAGGAATATTGCCTCTGACAGAGTTTTAAAATTGTTAATAGTCACTGAGAGGGTGGGTTTACATCAGAACTGTGGCACATAACCAGTGAAGATCCCACCCCCCCACTTCCCCACTAGTACACACACAGTGGCTGTTCGTTCCAAAGGCATTATTCAACTGGAGAGGAAGGAAAGGTTCCCCCCTTCCTGCACATGGTTCAAACTTCCATTGAAAGTCAGGTCACAAACCTGACAGCGGTTAGCCATTTAAAAGGCCCAAGTAAGTTTGTCAGGGGATGTATTTAGCACCATGTTTGGCCCTCAGTCAAGGGCAGCTTTCAGTGAGGCAGCCAGGCCCCTCAACGTTCTGTGGCGGCTGTGCATGCACGCTGTGGGGCATGCTCGCATCACATGAAGCCGGGTGGCGCCTGCAGGACACGTCAGCATGGCAGTGCATGTGCCCTCAGTTTAGACCATTGAATGACTGGCTTATAAAACATGTAAAAAGTGAGGTATAAATATGAAGCTATCTGTCACGGCAACCTTGCCTTTGGTGTTGCGGTGAGATAACACCCGGCTCGTTTCTCGCTTTTGAAAGCATTTTATTGTCCTTACTAATTACAGAGCTATAATTCACGTCTACACTCCATTAAAACAAACATCCTAACTGCTATCTTCCGTTACGCGCCTTTTCCAACACAATAACCCCTTGGTGCTCCGGAAGTGACGCGTGAATCTCTTCTTCCCGCTTTTGTTCCCCTCCCCCTGTTTATTACTGACATCAGCACTCCCCCTTTCTTCTGGCGATACCTCTAAGAGATTGCTGTCCTCATCGTCGGACGTATCTGTTGAGATTAATGGGCCCGGTTCTCGATACCTCGCCCCCTCCCCCTGCCTGTCTGTTTTGCTGCTTTCCCTCACTGATCCTCCTCCCACGCTCCTCTCCCTATCCAGGCTTGTCTCCGTGACATCCACTCCCTCCTCCAAGCCCCCTTCCTCCCCGGAGTCGCTGGACTCAAGCGGATGGTGTATGATCGTGCTAACATTCTCCACTTCCCCGTTCCCATGCTGCCACTGTTCCGTGCGCGGTGGAGTGACAAACCCCAGGAAGTCTGTGTCCTCATTTTCATCCGACTCAAACACCGTCTTCCACTGTTCCGTCGTAAAGGGTGCGAATGACACTACCTCGTCCACCTCCTCCTCTGACCAGTCTGGATGGGGTTCCTCTGCCTCCTCCCCTCCTCTGGACCCTTGGTCCCCCATGCCCTCCTCCTGATGTCCCTGCCAACATTCATACCCCGGTGGGGCTGGCTTTTGTGGGTATAACGCATGGAATTCAGCCTTGAGGTATTCCTCCTGAATATTATCATGGCGCATCCATGTGTTGTTCTCGGGGTCCTCCCCTTCCCAGGCTACCAAGTATTCCACCTGCCCCTCCCTCCACCGGGAATCGAGGATCTCAGTGGCCTCATTGCCTGCCCCCACTTCCTCCACTGAAGGCCCTGTTGTCACCCCCCCTTCCCCTTGATAAGGGTGCCCTTCCCTGTATGGTGTTAACAGCGCTCTGTGAAACACGGGGTGAATTCTCATGTCCTCAGGCAACCTCAGCTTGAAGGCTACGGGATTGACCTGGCCCACTACCTGGAAGGGTCCCAAACGTCTGTGCTCTAACTTCCTGCACCTGCTTCTGGTGGGCAGCCCCCTGGAGGACAACCACACCCTGTCCCCCACCCTGATGGCCTCCCCCTCCCTCCGATGCTGATCCGAAGCCCTCTTATAGGCTTCTTTGGCCCTGTCCAGCGTGCTCTTGAGTTGCTCGTGCAGTTGGAGCATCTCCTCCGCAAAATTTTCTGCCGCTGGCACACTCGGGCCCCGATCCTCTCCCCTCGGGAACGACTTCGGATGTCCTCCATAGTTCGCAAGAAAGGGTGTCATCCCTGTGGAAACATTAACTGAGTTATTATAGGCAAATTCCGCTAAAGCTAGGAACTTTGGCCAGTCCGTCTGTCGTCGGCTAACGTAGCAACGTAGGTACTGCTGCAGTATAGCATTGGCCCTCTCTGCCTGTCCATTCGTTTGCGGGTGCCTGGCCGTCGACAAGTTGAGTTCCACACCCAAGAGCTCCATGAGCTTGCGCCAGAACCGCGACGTAAATTGGCGGCCTCTGTCGCTCACGACCCTCGATGGTACTCCATGCAGCTTGAAAACGTTGTCTACAAACAACCTGGCTGTCTCCTCTGCCGACACCGCCCTGGGACAAGCCACAAAATGGCACATCTTGGTGAGCATGTCCACTACGATTAACACTGCCGTCTTGCCCTTCGACGCCGGCAGATCTGTCAGGAAGTCAATGGACACCATCTCCCATGGCCTCCCCGGGGTGGGCATGGGATGCAACAGTCCGGCAGGGGGTCTATTGTCACTTTTGACCCGTTGACACAAATCACAAGCTTGCACGTAGCCTTTGACGTCCTCCTGCACCCCTGGCCACCAGAAATCCCTGGTGACCAACTGCAAGGTCTTTTGCTGTCCCGGGTGCCCTGCCGAAGGGCTATCGTGCAGTTGCTTGAGAACCTTAGCCCTCAAGTGATCGCCCGGAACATATAATGCTCCCTTGTAGAACAACAGTTCATCCTTGGCTACGAAGCCGTCGTCCACCCCTGTACCTTGTTGAAGGTCTTTGAATTTCTGCTGCGCAAACGCATCTTCCCTAGTTAGACGTCGTATGAGAGACTCTTGATCCCTGGCTCCAGCGCACTGCCATCGGCTGGGTGGCATCACATGTCTCTCCTCCGGCACTCCCTCGTCCTCTAGGTACTGCGGCTTGCGAGACAAGGCGTCCGCCCTCGCATTCTTGTCCCCCGGGACATAATGGATCCTGAAATCAAAGTCGGCAAAAAATTCCGCCCATCTGAGCTGTCTCTGGTTGAGCACTCTGGCTGTTCTCCAGTACTCCAGATTCTTGTGATCCGTGTAGATCTGGATCTGATGGCGGGCTCCGATAAGGAAATGCCTCCATTTTTTGAGCGCCGCTACAATGGCCAACAGCTCCTTATCCCAGATGGTGTAGTTGCGTTCCGATTTGCTGAGTTTTCTTGAGAAAAACGCACAAGGTCTCCAGTCGCCTGCTGCATCCTGTTGCAGCAGTACCGCTCCTACCGCCCTGTCCGACGCATCAGTTTCCATGCGTATGGGCCGCTCCGCGTCGAGGTGCAGCAGCTGTTCCTCTGAGGCGAATACCTTGCGTAACTGCTCAAACGCCTCCTGCGCCTCTGGAGTCCACTGAAACTTCTTCTTAGTACTCAACGTGTCGGTTATTGGGCTAGTGAGCTGCGCAAAATTCCTGATGAACTTGCGGTAGAAATTGCTGAACCCAATGAAGCGTTGTACATCTTTTCTGGTCTTGGGTGTTTTCCAATCCAACACTGCCTTTACCTTCTCCCCGTCCATTGCCAGACCTTTGTCCGACACCCTGTACCCCAGAAAGTCCACTTGCCGCACATGAAATTGGCATTTCTCCAGCTTCGCATACAGTTGATGCTGTTTCAACTTCTGCAACACCTGTCTCACATGCTGCTCATGCTGCTTCTCATTTTCCGAATAAACCAAGATATCGTCCAAGAAACATACACAGCTCCGGTACAACAAGGGACCCAGCACATGGTGCATAAAGGCTTGAAAGGTGTGTGAGCCCGCCTGGAGGCCAAAAGGCATCACTGTGTATTCGTAGGTGCCAAACGGGGTAAACATAGCTGTTTTCCACTCATCTCCTTCTCTGATCCTTATGAGGTTGTAAGCTCCTCGTAAGTCCAACTTCGTGAAAATCTTCCCTTTTCGCACTGCCGCCAACAAGTCGTCGATCCTGGGCATCGGAAAGGCGGTCGGTTTCGTTCGCGAGTTTAAGATCCTGTAGTCACAAATAAGGCGTTTTTGTGCCGTATTTTTCTTGTCCACGAAAAAAATCGGACTTCCTCCCACCGCTTTCGATTCGCGAATGAATCCCCTTTCCAAGTTCAGTGTGAGGAATTCCTTCAGCTCCTGCAACTCCTGCTCCGACATAGAATACAACTTTCCTGCAGGCAACTTTGCCCCCGGCAGCAACTCAATTTGACAATCATACGGCCTATGGGGGGGCAGTCTGTTGGCTTCCTTTTCACTGAACACTTCCTTGAAATCTTCATACTGTGGTGGAATTCCCCTGGAGTCTTCCAACCGTACCGTGGCGATCCTCCCCTCCGTCTCCGACGTTTCCACCTCCATCAGGCAATTCTCCGTGCAATGCGAAGATCCGAAGGTGAGCGACCTCTGGTGCCAGGCAACGACCGGATCGTGAAGATCTAACCAGCTCATGCCCAATATGATTGGCGCTCCGGACAGGTGTGTGACATTGAAAGCAATCACTTCCTGATGCCTCGAGACGCTCATCCTCATGGGCGGTGTCTGATGTCTCACTTGGCCCCCCAGCAGCTCTCTCCCATCAATTGTGGTCACCACCAGGGGAAAATCCAAAGGCAGTAAATGGATCTGGTGGGCCTTGGCGAAGCTTTCGGACATGAAAGAGGCTGAGCTGCCCGAATCTAGTAGAGCTTCTACCTCTAGGGGGTACCCGTTTGGCAATTCCAGCCGTACCCTCAGCACAATTCCCGGCCTGGGCTCCCTTGGAGTCACTGCACTCTGCTGTTGTGGGGGGTTTACTTGCGTGCCGCCTGGTCGGTCTGCTCCTCTCTTTTTTCCAACCAGGCGTTTGGCGTCTCCCTGCTCCTGTGCTTCCCCACTCGCCTCCTGCCCCGCAGCCGCTGCCATCCCTTGCCACACTCGCTTCTGCGAACAATTACGGGCTAGGTGTCCCGTCCTGTCACACACAAAGCATTTGCGCGTCTCCTTCTCCCCCTTGCTTAGCAGCTCCCTGCGAGGTTTCTCTTTGAGGCTTTCTCTTGTGTCCCAACGACCGATTTCCATTGGCTCTTCGGGGGGCAGATGCTGCCTGTTTCCCTGAACCGGCTGAACACCCTGGGAAGGCCTCCTGTAAGCATGGAATGTCTTACTGCCCGGTACATTTCGCCCTTCCCATTCCCTTAGTTCCTGCCGAACCCCCACTTGCAGGGCCAGTTTGATATAAGCATCCGTATCCTTGGGTTTCGGTCCCCTGCTTATTTCATCCAAAATTTCCGGGTTCAGCCCCTGCTGAAAGAACGCTTCAGTTTGTGGGGCTAAAATCTCCCATCCCAGTCTATGGCAGAGAAGGGTAAATTTAGCCACATAATCTCTCATTGTCCCTTTCCCTTGTCTGAGACTCATGAGTTCCTGCTTTGTTATCTCTTGATCAATGTCACTTGTGTAATGAGCCGCCATGGCATCCAAGAAATCCTGGAGATTCCCAAGCGCTGGGTTGTTACTTGCCAAAAGTGGGCGTACCCATTCTCTCGCTGACCCCGTCATGTGTGAAATAATAAAGGCTACCTTCTCAGCATCAGTCTCAAAGTCTCTCCCTCTCACCCTCAGGGCATAATCAACCTCAGTCCTGAACCCCAAATATCCCCTGGGGTCCCCATCAAACTTACTCACTGATGCCAGCTGTTGCCTCTGAGTCACCACTGCTGTGGCTCCTCCTCCACCGGTCTTGCGAGCCTCATCAAGCCTAATTTGAAGATCTCGTAAATCTTCCTCCAGTTTAGCAACTCGAAGCTCAGAACGCTTATTTATCTCTTCCAAATCATCAGCTCTGGCTTCTTCTTCCTGCCGAACTTTCAAAATTGCTTCCTTGGCTTGAATCTCCCAGCTGGCCCTCGCAGCTTTCAGCTTCTTTTCGACCCCTTCCATATCTCCTTTCCAACAGTCCCACAGCAACGCAGTGGAGTTAGGATGTGTTGTCACGGCAACCTTGCCTTTGGTGTTGCGGTGAGATAACACCCGGCTCGTTTCTCGCTTTTGAAAGCATTTTATTGTCCTTACTAATTACAGAGCTATAATTCACGTCTACACTCCATTAAAACAAACATCCTAACTGCTATCTTCCGTTACGCGCCTTTTCCAACACAATAACCCCTTGGTGCTCCGGAAGTGACGCGTGAATCTCTTCTTCCCGCTTTTGTTCCCCTCCCCCTGTTTATTACTGACATCAGCACTCCCCCTTCCTTCTGGCGATACCTCTAAGAGATTGCTGTCCTCATCGTCGGACGTATCTGTTGAGATTAATGGGCCCGGTTCTCGATACCTCGCCCCCTCCCCCTGCCTGTCTGTTTTGCTGCTTTCCCTCACTGATCCTCCTCCCACGCTCCTCTCCCTATCCAGGCTTGTCTCCGTGACACTATCTGTGAAATAATATTGATCTCTCAGTTAGGACAGGTTTGTTTTAAAAATTAGATATAAGTTTCATTAGTCTTAAGAAAGCAGAATATATGTGTGTGTGTGTGTGTGTGTGTGTGTGTGTGTGTGTGTGTGTGCGTGCACAATAATACTAATTACCACAAGAGAACACAACTGGGTATGTCCATTTTCTGTGATTTAAAACTGCTGTTAAACCAAGGAGTAACAGCACAATCTTGTGCATTTTCCCCCCAAAAGTAAACCTCACTTCTGAGTGGGCTTAATCCTAAGTAAGTGTGCATAGGATTGCAGTCTAAGTCTTTCTCTAATTCAGTGGGATTTGCATTTGAGTATACCTACATAGGATTTGGTTACAATAACCCTATAAATAATTCCATGTCTAGCATGAGAAACTGTGCTAGTAGCTAAGAGATAAAAGTACAAACCACCTTTGAGGCAAGTACATTTTTAAATACCTGACAGTGAAACTTCAATGACAGCATCTCATATGCAACAATTTGCCCTTGTAAAAAGATTGGTCAGCAGACTCCATTGTAGTTCAAATATTCAAAAGCAGGTATGGCTGGACAGAGATAGAGACTTTACATTGCAGAGATCACAGGTATCTTGCAGAGAGCCAGTCTATGGTATTCCTGCAGCTTTCCTATTAAATTGGAAGTCTCCCACAATAACACCACCTTCCAGATCAGTACAGTGGTAGCTCTGGTTACAAACTTAATTCGTTCCGGAGGTCCATTCTTAACTTGAGGTACCACTTTAGCTAATGGGGCCTCCCGCTGCCGCCGCACCGCTAGCACATGATTTCTGTTCTCATCCTGAGGTACAGTTCTTAACCCGAGGTACTACTTCCAGTTTGCCGAGTCTGTAACCTGAAGTGTTTGTAACCCGAGGTACCACTGTATTCTAAAGGGGCTATAAATCTTATGAAATATTTGAATCTGAGAGTTTCCATACTTTATGACAGATCAAGTCTGGTACACTCGAGCCTGGTACATCAGCAACAGAGGATGCAGATGGAAACTGGACTGCAATCCATTTCAGATACTGTAGGAACTATCACTGTTCACTATTGACTTAGGAAACTAATGAAAACATTTTGAAATTCACTTTGACGCTCTGCTGACACCTTGTGGTCTTTTCCTGCTGCTATATTGACACATGCAAGCATCTGCCACACATGAGCCACTCACTTCATTTGAGCTCTGTATTAATATAGCTGCTCCCTCCTCTATCCACTAATCACTATATTCTCTTTTCACTATATTGTGGGTGGGACAGAGTAAGAATTTTTTAATCTACCTGTGCTTTGGAGAGAATTTAGAATTTAGAAGAAGTTATGGATAAAGCTGACTGGCACTGCATTTTGACATTTGCTGAGTTACCCATTACAGTACTGCAAACATCAAGAATGGGCAACTCAGCAAATTAAGTACTTAGCAGGTGCAACGTTACCCCCTGGCCAAATATAAGAGTGAACAGATGAAGATGTCTAATGCTGAGTCTCTTTGTTGGTCTGTCTTGTTCCGTTTAGTACTGCCTACTTTCCAGATGTTGCTGCATCTGTAGCTCCTGTCCTCCCTGACCAGTGGCCATGTTGGTTATGGACTGCTGGAAGTTGGAGTGTGAGGGCACCAGGCTGGGGAAGGTTACACTACCTGATCCTTTAAAACCTAAGGAGCCTGCAGAATCAGGCCAATGGTCCATCTAGTCCAGCAGCCAGCCAGATGCCTATGGGAAACCCACAAGCAGGATCTGAGCACAAGGGCCCCCTCCCCTCCTGTGGTTTCCAGCAACTGGGATTCCCAAGGAGACTGCCTCTGAACAGGGAGGCAGAGCATAGTCACCATGGCTACTAGCCACTGATAGGAAAGACCCAAGCATCACTTAGCAATTCCTCATTCCAGGCTTGAGATAAACGAATGTTTATCTCATTTGAGGGACACAGGTGGTGCTGTGGTCTAAACCAGTGAGCCTCTTGGGCTTGCAGATCGTAAGGTCAACAGTTTGAATCCACACATCCAGCTCCTGCCAACCTAGCAGTCTGAAAGCATCCCAGCACAAGTAGATAAATAGGTACCACTGTGGCAGGAAGGTAAACAGTGTTTCCATGTGCTCTGGCTTCCTTCACAGTGTCCCGTGTGCCAGAAGTGGTTTAGTCATGCTGGTCACGTGACCCAGAAAATCTGTCTGCAGACAAACGGCGGCTCCCTCAGCCTGAAAGCGGAGATGAGCACCACATCCCATAGTCGAATTCGACTAGACTTAACCGTCCAGGGGTCCTTTAGCTTTTTTACTTTTATCTCATTTGAGCCAGAATGCATTCTCCCTCCACTCCAGTTTTTCCACTCCAAGAAGACCAATCATTTAGTCTCCTGCTGCTCCTCACTTCACTGGCTGGAGATTGTATGGATTATTTTTTGGAGCTTAAACAATATACTCCTTTTAAAAATGATATTTGTATTTGTGTGGTTTATTATTTGACTTTGTATGGTTTGTTCCTTTTTAGCTATAATTCAGGGGTGGGGAACCCTTTTGAACCCAAGGACCACATCCTCTTCTGAACCATGTTTGAGTGGGGGCAGTTGCCAATGGGGAATGGGCCAGAACAAGAAGCTGTCAAAGGAACAAATGTAAATGTTACATTTGTAATGGTAGGCAATTTCTACACACTCTCGCACACTCCTCAGTATCTTCCTTGCAGACAAGCTAGGGGCATACTCAAAGTTTAAAGATGCATTTTGGCAAGGCCAAAACACTTGGGGAGTAAATTAGTGCTGTTGAGGGATGTGACTTGGGGAGAGTTTTAAAGGCTAGATAGAGAAATTTAGCAGGTTGTGTTTGGCCCCCAAGCCTGGAGTTCCCCATTCATACTCCTAAAAAATGAGTTGTGCATTGTAATTAGCTATGCATATTAATATTCTTGTACCCTCTCCAGGGCTGAGTTGGATCCGCATGTCCGGGATTGTATTCAGACCTATATTCGTGACTGGCTGATAGTGAATCGAAAGTAAGTGCCACATTTGCAGCAAAGAGTCAAAACAAGGATTTTAAATATTTTTTCTTCCCAGAGGAATATTAACACCTTTTGTTTTGACTAGTCCCTTAACTTGTCAAGAGGTAGGATTAGTTTCTCACTAGATATTCACACTGGCTCAGTCTAGAAAGGCCTGGCAACTAGAAGGAGGAAGGACCATAGCTCAGTGGTAGAGCATTTGCTTTGTAGGCAGAAGGTCCCAGGATCGATCCCCAGCATCTCCATGCAGGGCTGGGGGGGGGGGAACTCTTGCCTGAAACTCTGGAGAGCAGCTGCCAGTCAGAGTAGGTAGTGCTGAGTCTGACTCAGTATAGGGCAGTTTCCAATGGCGTGGCATAATTTTGATGGTTATTTGCCTGTCCTGGTATATTTTGAAACATGAAAGCAGCAAAGCATTAAATGCTTACAAAGGAAGTGTCTACATTTTCACCACATGAAAACAATTCTCAGACATTACAGCTTCATAATAAAAACTATCCAGCACTCTTGTCTTTAATGCTATGTAGTTAATTGCATGACCTCCTACATTTCTCCAATGAAAATAGGTACATCCCATTCCATAATGATAATTTTACTATTTATACCCCACACATCTTACTGGGTTGCCTCAGCCACTCTGGGCAGCTTTCAACATATATAATAACACAATAAAACATTAAACGCTTTTAAAAAACCTATACAGGATTGTCTTCAGATGACTCGGGGGTCGGATAACTCCATACCCTGCAACTTTTCTCCAATAAAATGAGGACATCATAAGGAAAAGTGGGACATTCTAGGATCAAATCAGAAACCGGGATGGCTTCTCTAAATCAGGGATGTCCCTGGAAAATAGGGACACTTGGAGGGTCTGCAGTTGTTTATTGTAGCATATTTGTTATGCAAGACAACAAAGCATTTCAGTGTATTGCTGTTGCTTTGGAAAGAAAGAAACCTGAATTAATCAACATGGTAGGCCTGGCTGCAAAAAGTTGTTTTCTCAGTATCTCAAAATGAAAGCGGCTCTGCTCTGGTCATAGCTATGGGGACACCCATGGAGAGTCTTGGGTTTCATTCTATCAGTAAATGAAGCTGCTTGTAGAGCAGAAGCTCAGTGGGACCTAGTACTATGGGTGGATGCAGGTGACGCTGTAGGTTAAACCACAGAGCCTAGGGCTTGCCGATCAGAAAGTCGGCGGTTCGAATCCCTGCGATGGGGTGAGCTCCTGTTGCTCGGCCCTTGCTCCTGCCCACCTAGCAGTTCGAAAGCACATCAAAGTGCAAGTAGGTACTGTTCCGGCGGGAAGGTAAACGGCATTTCTGTGCGCTGCTCTGGTTCGCCAGAAGCGGCTTTGTCATGCTGGCCACATGACCCGGAAGCTGTACGCTGGCTCCCTTGGCCAGTAACGCAAGATGAGCGCTGCAACCCCAGAGTTAGACACGACTGGACCTAATGGTCAGGGGTCCCTTTACCTTTACCTTTAACTAGGCCAGAAGTAAGACTAGATACAACCAAAGCAATGGCAGTAGTCTCTTGGTGGCTTCTGCTGGAACACATTGTGGCTTGGAAAGTTGTGCAGAGTATGGCGTTGTATGGAGACCGTTGTAAGGGCAGCTGCTGTCTTGTATCACTCCACATGCCATATACTTCATGCCTCTGACCTTTCTGAGATGTCCTTGCCCAAAACTTCATAACAAAATTATTTGAGTGACTTTTGGAGCAGGGCATTCTTTTGATGAACAATATAAATATAACAAAATAAAAAATGAAAAAATTCCTTCCAGTAGCACCTTAGAGACCAACTAAGTTTGTTCTTGGTATGAGCTTCTTATCTGAAGAAGTGTGCATGCACACAAAAGCTCATACCAAGAACAAACTTAGTTGGCCTCTAAGGTGCTACTGGAAGATTTTTTTCTATTTTTTTATTTTGTTTTGACTATGGCAGACCAGCACAGCTACCTACCTGTAATATAAATATAAACATGGAATATCTTTTGTAATCTGCTTTAAGTTGAACTTCATAATAAGGATATAGCATTTCAGTATATTATGATAAATTTATATTCCTTTTAGGCACATCTTATGTTAATTCATTAGACTGGCACTATTTATGGATGCCATGATATTTCAGCTGAAGTTATTTATTTGATAGTGATTGTGCTTTACCCTCCCCCCCCCCTTTTTATTGAAATCTAACTTGCTATTTTTTATTATTTAAGAAACCAAGGAAGTAATGAGACATGCATCTTAACAAAAAGGGGATCCAGGAGTGATTTCCACAAGTCCCTTCAAAAGCAAACATTTGAATCTGAAGTTTTAGATGACCGTGATTCCAATTATCAGGTATTTTCCTTTGAGATAGCTTCTGGCCTGGGCTGAACAGGGAAGAGGGGTAGAACTAGCAGCAGCAGCAGCAGCAGCAGCAGCAGCAGCAGCAGCAGCAGCAGTATCAGTATCATTTATTTATACCCTGCCCATCTGGCTGGGTTTCCCCAGCCACTCAGGGCAGCTCCCAACTAATTGCATTCTTGCCCGCTACATACCAGATACCTGTATGTATTTGGTACATTAGACAAACTAGATATTTAATTCATCACTTGCTCTTTGGTAAATCTAATGACTCTAAAGGGCAAATCACTTGTAATTTTTAATATTGTTGCACAACACCCCAATCTCCAAGCGATGTGAGATTCCAGGGGTTATTAGAATTCAATCACTTCTCTTGTGAGAACCCAAACTCCTGCCCATTTTTGCAGAGGAGAAATGATCCCACAAAAACGAAGGGGGATATATTTGGCTTGGCCTTAGTCTATCAATATCATCTGTTACTTGTTTTGGGGAATAGTTATTTCAAAAGTATTATTGCAGTGAGTTGAAAAAGAATTATGGCAGAGAAATACTGAGTATCTTTAACATCTGCGAACTAAAGTGATTAATGATGTTGCCTCCTACTTCATGCCCTCTTGAGCAGACAGCTCCCAGGCATTTAAAAGTCCTCTGTGATGACTCCATTCAAGCCACACTCACATCTGGGGACTTTGACCTGCGCAGCCTACAGCCAGATGCTCGTCTGGCAGACCTGTTGCAGCACATTAGTGCAGAAGACTTTCAAAGGCAAAATGAGGAGCAACGGCAAGCCAACAGGCCTGCAGAACTATTTGCACTGTATCCCAGTATAGATGAGGTGAGCCATAAACCTGCATTGCACAGTTGCATGCTTAACAAGGAAATATCTCACAAAGATTTAAGATTCAAACAAGAGTTGTGAGCTTGCCTCAGTCTGTGCCCACAAAACATCTCACCATTGTGCTTTGCTTGCTGTCTCTGTTTTGACCACATTATGTTAGCGCAGGTTTTTGCCAACCTGGTCGTGCCAGATGTTTTGGGCTACAACTTCCAGCATCCCCAGCCAGAGCACCAGGTTGGCAGAGGCTGTAGATAGGCAACATGCTCTTGGAACATGTCTCTGTTGGTGCAGTTATATTCCTCCTTAAGTTGAATTGGAACAGTAGCATGACACAATGTGTAGTTCCATGTGATGTTTAAGAGGAATCAACTCGGGTTGACAGCAGCTCTACATGCTCTTGTCAGTGGTGCACTTAGATAAGTTTAGACTCTGAATTTAATATGTTTTCAGGGGGAGGTTCTTTCTATAGTAACATTCTTTGCTTCCAAATGTGGTCATCCAGCCTTCTGTCCTGCATTTGGGGACCCTCCTTCTCATGATGCCGAATAGAGCCTTGGATATCTGCTCCAAAGAGTGCACATATTTGGAACAGATAGTACATTTTACCATGACTGTATAGGGGAAATATGTGTCACACACAGATCCCACAGCCTAGAAGTGTGCCAAGTGTATCCAGTAAAGAACCTCAACCTGTGGAATACCAGAACCTCAGACAAAGCCTGAATTGTGGCTTTTTGCCATGATAAATGAAAGCCTGTTATGGCCTTGTGGATCAGCCTTACTTTGCTTAGGTTTCATGTGCAGATATCTCATCCTTTCATTAGAACTGGAAGGGTTTGTGAGGTGGGTTGGCATTTCCGACTTCAGCTGAAAGAGTACATTAAAGGGATTAGCATGTGGGTTATAAATTAAATTAAAAGGATTAATGACTTTGCTCCAACTTGTTGGTGGCAGACTTGTTGGTTGAATTACCTGAAACATATGGTTTGGGAGATCTGTATGTGAATATCTTACTGAATGTTACCAAACTAAGTCATGCACAAAGTCAAAAGTAGGGAGCGTTTTCAGACGGAGGACCTATTCTGCTCTTGGAAACATTCCAAGTGCCACATGCCAGGCCAGAGGCAAAATTAAGGCCTGAGGTTCCCCACCCCCTTCTCAGAGGAGACCCATTGAAATCAATGGACTTAAGTTACTTGTGTTCTTTGATTTCAGTGGGTCTGCTGTGGATATGATTTAGTTGGCTATCACCCTTGTTGTTTTGTGTGCACCCTGGGTTACATCTGCTTTTGTTGGTACTGATAACACAGAAGCATCAAATATTTGGATCAAAAGGAACTGTTCCATCTTCGAATATTTTCAAATAATAATTATTTGATTGGGAATACTTAAAGTTAATTTCAGTGTGTATATAAATATAACGGGTAGAGTCCGCCTTATATATATTTAGATTTGTAAGAATGTTAATTAATCATATATTTCATAATCCATATGTTAAATATAAGCATGGTTAATATATGACTCAGGTTGGAGTGATAATAATTGTTAGTATATCTAGTTTATATTAAGCCTTCCAAACAAATTTGCTAAAGATACAATAGATGACAAGAAAACCTATAGATTAAAGTTATAATGAGAATTATAAGTATGAATGTCAAGGGGTTAAAGGAAAAGAAATAAAAACCTAATACTCAGATATCTACAGTCATTAAAGGCTGATATAGGTCTATTACAGGAAACACATTTGACAGAACAAGGGGCTCAAACTTTGAAATGTCAATGGGTAAAAGAAGTTTTTTCAACAAACAGACAGAAATGCTAGGGGAGTCACAATTTTATTTAGGAAAGGCTGGAAATACAGTGGTACCCCGCAAGACGAATGCCTCGCACAACGAAAAACTCGCAAAACGAGAGGGTTTTGCGAGTTTTTAGTTGACTCGCGAGACGAATTCGTCTATGGCTGTTTTTCGCAAGACGAATTCGTCTGGCGAGGTACCACTGTGAGCCGCCGGAGCCGCGTTTTAAGGCTCCAGCGAGCGCTGCAGCTTTAAAACGCGGCGTCGCGCCGCAGCTAAAAAGGCTTACCTTTTGGCTCCGGTGGTGGGGGGGTGTTTTCTGCATCGCGCCCGCCATTTTGGATCGACTCAGACATGCGCAGTCGATCCAAAATGGTGGGCGCGACGCGGAAAACACCCCCCCACACACCGGAGCCAAAAGGTAAGCCCTCCCGACCGGCACGGCACTGCGTTTTAAGGCTCCAGCGAGCACTGCAGCTTTAAAACGCGGCGTCGCGCCGCAGCTAAAAAGGCTTACCTTTTGGCTCCGGTGTGTGTGGGGGGGTGTTTTCCGCGTCGCGCCCGCCATTTTGGATTGACTGCGCATGTCTGAGTCGATCCAAAATGGCGGACGCGACGCAGAAAACACCCCCACCACCACCGGAGCCAAAAGGTAAGCCTTTTTAGCTGCGGCGCGACGCCTCGTTTTAAAGCTGCAGCGCTCGCCGGAGCCTTAAAACGCGGCGCCGTGCCGGTCGGGAGGGGCGCGGCTTACCTTTTGGCTCCGGTGGGGGGGTGTTTTCCGCGTCGCGTCCGCCATTTTGGATCGACTGCGCATGTCTGAGTCGATCCAAAATGGCGGACGCGACTCGGAAACCCCCCCCCCACCGGAGCCAAAAGGTAAGCCTTTTTAGCTACGGCGCATTTTAAAGCTGCAGCGGGCGAACAGTTCGCTCGCTGCAGCCTTAAAATGCGGCGCCGCGCGGCTCTGGTGCCGGCCGGCGCCCCTTCCGACCGGCGCTCCCTGACTTTTTTCCCATAGGAACGCATTAATTAAATTTTAATGCATTCCTATGGGAAACGGTGCCTCGCAAGACGAAATTTCCGCAAGACGAAAAGTCTTGCGGAACGAATTAATTTCGTCTTGCGAGGTACCACTGTAATAAGAGAGAAAGATGGTAGTTGCTTAATAATTGTAATTAAAACAGAAGAGACAGAAATAGCATTTAAGTTACATATGATAGAATACAACAACAAATAATACCTTTAATTAGAAATGAAAATAACATCATAGTGACCCCATCAATAGATATTAATAATGATTTTTTTAAATTCTACAAAAAATTATATGAAGGGCCAGAAAATATATCAGAGGATGAGGTGGAGAACTTCTTTCAAGATATTAAACTACCAACTATTGAAGAATATCAAAAAGATATGTTATTAGCACCCCTAAATATATCAGATATTGAGAATGCAATAGAAACAATGGGGAATGGGGAATCACCTGGACCAGACGGCTTTGCTATAGAATGGTATAAAATATTCAAAAATCTACTAGTCCCCAGACTTCTGGAAGTCTATGAGGAAATAGCTTATAAAGGTACAGTGGTGCCCCGCTAGACGAATGCCTTGCTAGACGAAAAACTCGCTAGACGAACAGCATTCGTCTAGCGGAAGCTGCCCCGCAAGACGAAAAAGTCAATGGGGCTGCTTCGCAAGACGAAAAATTTTCGTCTTTTTTTTCCGTTTAGTGGAGCGCAGCTGTCATTGCCGCTTCGCTAGATGAAAAAACCGCTAGACGAAAAAATTCGCAGAACGAATTATTTTCGTCTAGCGGGGCACCACTTTATATCGGCTACAACATTCAATGAAGCTTTAATAATAATTATACCAAAACCTAACAAAGACCCTACTAAATGTGCAGATTATAGACCAATATCATTAATGAATGTTGATGCAAAAATTTTGAATGCAATATTGGCTGCAAAATTACAAAACGTTATTCAAGATTTGATACCTACCCGGTAATAATCAAACAGGTTTTATAAAAACAAGACAAGCTACAGATAATATCAGATTAATAATAGATTTGATAAATTTAAATAAAGATGAAGAGGAATTTATGATATTGTCATTAGATGCAGAAAAGGCTTTTGACAGAATATATAAAGAATTCATAGGGTTTGTGTTATGTAAATTTGGTTTCCCTATAGAATACTGTAATTGGATTAAAATGATTTATAAAAACCCAACGTCCCGGATTGTTACAAATGGAAGAATTTCGAATTTGATTAGTTTAAATTGAGGAACGAGACAAGGATGTCCTCTTTCTCCATTATTATTTAATCTATGCTTGGAACCATTAACAAGAGCAATAATTCAGGATGAGCATATCAAGGGTGTAAAACACAACAAAGATAATTACAAAATTGTATTATTTGCAGATGATATCCTTTTATTTATTACAAAACCAGAAGATACAATTCCAAAAATTATGGAAAAAATAAAAACCTTTGGCAAAATATCGGGATATTCCATAAATTGGACAAAATCAGAGATTTTACCAATAGGGCCAAGGGCTACAGTATATAGAAACCATCAATTTTGGATGTGCAAAGACTTTATTAAATATTTGGGTATAATTATTTCATCTGATATAGACCAAATTGTAAAATTAAATTTGAATCAAATTATAAATGAGATTTCTTTTGATATTGAAAGGTGGGGACCTCTAAACCTCTTCCTTTGGGGAAAGGTTAATGTCTTCAAAATGAATGTTGTTACAAAGCTTTTATACATTCTTAGAGGATTACCAATATATATCCCCAAATTATACTTCCAAAAAATAAATCAACTATTTAGATCGTGTCTGTAAGGACTCTCAGTGGTTGCTCATGAGGAATCAGGCTGACTCTGAACTTCTACAAACTAAGTTCTTTATTGTGCAGATATTTACAGTGGAGCTACAGTAAAGATGTCCAGCTCATCCCTCTGCAGAATCCAGGAATGTCCGTTTCCGGTTCTTGGTCCAACATAAGAGGCGCGGGATTCTGAATCCTCGCCTCCCCCTTCCACGTCCTTCCTCCCTGCGAAAACAGGGCACGGGAAAAGGTCCTTGTCCCCCACTTCCTACTTGGTGCTGAGGCTCTCCAACGCTGTCACAGCCCCTGCCCATCTCCCCCTCCCCACTGGAGGAGCAGTCGCTTCCTCCGCTCGAGGAAGACGACGAACTGCGTACTGGGGATGGTGGTTCCCTGTACTGCAAATGACCCAGGAACGCTACCTGCTGTGGCGAGGGGGGTTTCCTGACAGTGTCTGTGGGGGGTACAAAGCCACTTAAAATATCACTACATAAAATGCAACTCCCAGCTAAGGAAGGTGGCTTTGGGCTCCCAAATCTGGAATCATATCACCAGGCTTACCTGCTGAGTAAGACTAATTCTTGGAGAGCTAGCAAGAATCCCATTTGGGCTTCTCTCGAATATAGTTTCTTTGAACCTCTTGTAGGGTGGACTAAACTTGGCTCCAATTTTATGAAATATCCCATTATCCTGGAGACTATTAAAGCACCTTTAAAAATTTGGATGAATATAAATAAAAATAATAAGGATGACTCCTATCAGCATGAGAAATTAACAATATGGGCCAATCCAAAATTAAAAATTGGAAACCAAGTAATAATTGGGCAAAATTGGATGAAAAAAGGTATTTATTTATTTTTTTAAAAAAAGAATACAAAAAACAAAACACTACAACAAAAACTACAAAACTACAATTACAGGTGGGTAGCCGTGTTGGTCTGCCATAGTCAAAACAAAATCGAAAATTCTTTCTAGTAGCACCTTAGAGACCAACTGAGTTAGTTGCTGGTATGAGCTTTCGTGTGCATGCACACTTCTTCAGATACACTGAAACAGAAGTCACCAGATCCTTAAATATAGTGGGGGAGTGGGGAGGGGTATTACTCAGAAGGGTGGTGGGAATGGGTGATAGGCTGATAAGTGTGGAAAACCTGTTGACGACTCTAAACGGCTGCAATTAGTCTTGCAGGGAAAGGCAAGGGGTGAGATGGCTAAAGATAGCTTTGTTATGTATAATGAGATAAGAATCCAATGTCTTTGTTCAAACCAGGTTTCTCCATGGTTTTAAGTTTGGTGATTAGTTGCAATTCAGCCACTTCTCTTTCCAGTCTATTTCTGAAATTTCTTTGTATTAAGACAGCTACTTTGAGATCTTTTATAGAATGTCCTGGGAGATTGAAGTGTTCTCCTACTGGTTTCTCTGTCTTGTGATTCCTGATATCAGATTTATGTCCATTTATCCTTTGGCGTAGGGTTTGGCCTGTTTGTCCAATATAGAGAGCTGAAGGGCACTGTTGGCATTTGATTGCATACACAATGTTGGAAGATGAGCAATTAAATAGTCCTGAGATGGTGTGTTTGATGTTGTTGGGACCAGTAATGGTGTTATCCGGGTTTATGTGGCAGCAAAGTTGGCATCTGGGTTTATTGCAGGCTCTGGTACCAGTGTCCATGTTGAGTCCTGTTTTTGTATTATTGTGGGTGAGGAGCTGTTTGAGATTGGGTGGCTGTTTGTAGGCGATGAAGGGTCTTCCTCCCAAGACAGAGAAACCAGTAGGAGAACACTTCAATCTCCCAGGACATTCTATAAAAGATCTCAAAGTAGCTGTCTTAATACAAAGAAATTTCAGAAATAGACTGGAAAGAGAAGTGGCTGAATTGCAACTAATCACCAAACTTAAAACCATGGAGAAACCTGGTTTGAACAAAGACATTGGATTCTTATCTCATTATACATAACAAAGCTATCTTTAGCCATCTCACCCCTTGCCTTTCCCTGCAAGACTAATTGCAGCCGTTTAGAGTCGTCAACAGGTTTTCCACACTTATCAGCCTATCACCCATTCCCACCACCCTTCTGAGTAATACCCCTCCCCACTCCCCCACTATATTTAAGGATCTGGTGACTTCTGTTTCAGTGTATCTGAAGAAGTGTGCATGCACACGAAAGCTCATACCAGCAACTAACTCAGTTGGTCTCTAAGGTGCTACTAGAAAGAATTTTCGATTTTGTTTTTACAAAACTACAAAAAATACAAAAAACAAACACTTATTCCACTATTCTTATCTTATTCCTAACATTGTTTTGGGACCTCCTCACATCCTCTCTTCTGCGTTCATTTCTAATTATCTTTAGTAACTTTATAACATTATAAAATCTTCCTTCTCAACTAATCTTAATCCTTATAAACCATAATCATCATTTACCTATAATCTTAATCCTAATAAAAATAAGCATAACACATTTCTAACTACTTCTTATATCCTATCTTAAAATAACTTCTGACATTACTGTAGCCTTATATGTCCTCTGATTTTAATTCCAAATGTCTATCTTTTCACGTCGTTTCAAACAGTCTTTAAATTTCTTCCAATCCTCATGCACTGTTTCTTCCCTCTGGTCTCGGAGTTTTGCGGTCAGTTCTGCGAGTTCCGTATAGTCCACCAACTTCATCTGCCAGTCTTCCACTGCTGGTAGCTCCTCAGTTTTCCAGTTTTTAGCTATTAAATTTCTAGCAGCTGTTGTGGCATACATAAAAAATGTCCTATCTTTGTTGGGAATTTCATAGTTGGACATGCCCAGCAGAACGGCCTCTGGTTTCTTAGTAAATGTGTTTTTCAACACTTTTTAAAGCTCATTATATATCTTCTCCCAGAAGTCATTTACCTTTGGGCACGTCCACCACATATGAAAGAAGGTACCTTCTACTTGCTTACATTTCCAGCATTCATTACTCAAACCATCTTAGCCAACTTTACTGGAGTTAAATACCATCTGTAGATCATTTTCATAACATTTTCCCTTAACACATTGCATGCAGTAAACGTAGTACCTTCCCTCCACAATCTCTCCCAATCCTCAAACATTATGTTATGTCCAACATCTTTCGCCCAGTCAATCATAACTGATTTAACCATTTCATCTTTCGTATGCCACTCTAGCAACAAATTGTACATTCTGGAAAGATTTTTAATACTTGGTTCTATTAGCTCCGTTTCCAACTTAGATTTCTCTGACTCAAAGCCTTGTTTCTTATCCAACTTAAAAACTTCATTTATCTGATAATATTGCAACCAGTCAGATACTTTCTCTTTCAATTGTTCATAACTTTTCAATTTAAAATTCTGACCTTCCTGTTCTAATATATCAGCATATTTCGGCCAATTAGCAGGCATATTAGGTCTCTTACAGGCCTTAGCCTCAACTGGTGATATCCATCTGGGGGTTTTCCTCTCTAACAAGTCTTTATTCCGAATCCAAACCTGGTACAATGCATTCCTAATAATGTGAGACTTAAAAGCTTTGTGGGCCTTAACTTTATCATACCAAAGATAGGCATGCCAGCCGAATACATTATCATGCCCTTCCAAGTCCAAAACAGCAGTATTTTCTAGCTTAAATCAATCCTTTAACCAGCAAAAGGCTGCAGCTTCAAAATAAATTCTGAGATCTGGAAGTGAGAATCCACCTCTTTCCTTCGAGTCAGTCAAGATCTTGTATTTTATCCTAGGTTTCTTCCCCTGCCAGATAAATTTAGATAGATCCTTTTGGCGCC
The DNA here is from genome assembly GCF_009819535.1 of Lacerta agilis. Taxonomy (NCBI): domain Eukaryota; kingdom Metazoa; phylum Chordata; class Lepidosauria; order Squamata; family Lacertidae; genus Lacerta; species Lacerta agilis. The sequence goes on from NC_046322.1 coordinate 61,455,308, forward strand.
TTCTGAAACAATCCAACTTATCAATAATTGGAAGCACTTGAAATAAAAACAGCATCTTTGGTAGTACGTTCATCTTAATAGCTGCTATTCTGCCCATCAAAGACAATTTCAGTCTCGTCCATATATCCAAATCTCTTTTTATCTCACTCCACAATTTCTCGTAATTATCCTTGAAAAGGTTCAGATTCTTGGGTGTTAAGTTCACTCCCAGATATTTGACCTTGTTAACAAAACTAAGTCCAGTTTGAGCTTGTAATTTCTGTACCTGCATAACTGTTAGATTCTTAGTTAAAACTTTGGTCTTTGCTTTGTTCAGCTTAAATCCTGCTACCTGTCCAAATGATTCAATTGTCTCTAACGCTTTAGCCACACTGGTTTCTGGATCTTGTAGGGAGAGCACTAGATCGTCGTCAAAGGCTCTCAATTTATATTCTTTCTCTCCCACCCTTATCCCCTTTATCAGCTGTTCTCTTCTAATCATATTCAGAAGGAGCTCCAGGACTGTTATAAAGAGTAGAGGGGAGATAGGGCAACCTTGTCTCGTTCCTTTTTCTATTCTAATTTCTTCAGATATCACATTGTTTATTATAATTTTTGCTTTTTGTTCTTTATAAATGGCATTTATACCATTCATAAATCTTTGACCGGCCTCCATCTTTTCCAGATTCTTCTTCATAAAACTCCAAGAAATGTTGTCAAAGGCCTTCTCCGCATCTATAAACATCAAAGCAGCTTCTGTATTTATATTCTTTTTCAATCTTTCCAATATATCCACAATATTCCTTGTGTTACTGTTCATATGTCTACCAGGTAAAAAACCTGCTTGGTCTTTGTGGATATATTCCTTCAAAACTCTTTTTAACCTAGTGGCCATGACATTTGCAAAAATTTTGTAATCCACATGTAAAAGTGATATTGGTCGATAATTCTTCATCTGTGTTTTATCAGTTCTGGTTTCAGAATCAGTGTGATATATGCTTCTTTCCATGAGTCTGGTATTTTGACATTGAATCAATTAACTGATGAAAATTATAAATTTGTGGAATATAAGACTTAGCAAGTAAAGTATGGATTAACTAGTGAAACGCAATGGCAATACATCCAATTGAAACATACTGGATGTTGGAGAGGCAGTTTGGCCCTGATGCTATAGCAGCATCGGAAACACCTATGCTGCTACAAGATTTAATCTCTGCAACAAAAACAAAAAACTCTACACTTGCACTATATAAAACCGTACTGAACAGGAAGAAATATGATTTAGAATATGATAGACAAAAATGGAGTGAAGAGTTAGGGGTACAGATAACAAATGATATATGGGAGTCAAGTATAAAATGAACAGAAATAGCCTCTATGGATTTAAGACTAATACTTATTCAACAGAAAATAATATTTAGAGTCCACTGGACTCCAGCAAAACTATACCAGAAGAAAATAACAAGTGCAGACAACAGCTGGAGATGTGGAAGTAAAAAGGCGAAGTTAGTACATATGTTGATTAATTACCCGATGATAAGATCATTTTGGTGCGAGGTAAGGATATTTATAGCAAGTGTAATAAAAAGGAATTGTTATTTAGGGGAACTGAATTTCATTCTAAATTATATTCCGGAAACGTGAGAGATTTCAGGGGGTCAAAAAAAATGGATGTACCGTGCTATATTAGAAGCAAAAAAACTTGTTTTGATGAATTGGAAGAGCCGTAAAAAGATTCCATTGAGCACATGGATTGATAATATGGACAGATTAGCTACATATGAACGAATTGCATGTCGTCGCAAATTAAGAATGGATAAATATGAAGAAATCTGGAATGAATGTTTAAGCGATAAGGCGGACAGTGGTGGGAGGTAGAAGGAGGTGAGAGAGGTGGGGAAACAGTGTTTTAAAAAAGGTGTAGTCATAGGTATATCAGTGTATTCAAATTTGAATTGCCAAATTGTGCTATTATTGTTATTACTAGTGGTTTAAGCCCGTTAAAATAACGGGCGCTAGAACATATGTGGTTTGGGGTGAGGAACCTACAGCCCTCCAGATATTGTTGGGACTCCAACTGCCATAAGTCATAAGTACAGTATAAAAGCCTCTAAGCAGAGTCCTCTCGCATCAATGGTGATTTAATATGAAGCTACCAAAAGAGCCTTTTCTTTGGACAATCCACAAATTGTCACATGAAATAATTTATGCAGCATGATGACACTGGGGAAGTGAGCTTCCTAAATGTTTAGGACCGCTTGAAGGCTTTTAAAGGGAACTTTATTATGGCTTCTGCCTCTGCAAAAAAATAAAGTTGTAATTGCAGTTTCATTCATTTTTTTCTTTTATTATTCTTGCTGACCGTCCAGGGCTGGATTTAGGGAAGCCTCAGCAGTTCCCCTCCACAGGATACTGAGCTGAGAGGGTGCAAAGCCCATTTAAAAAGCAATTTGTGTGGAAAATAAGAAATATAGGAGGTCTCTTGGGACTTGTTTTACTGCTTGGGAAAATTTCGACACTTCCCACGGTTTGTTTGTTTTTTTTACACTTTTGTGAGCCGCACTGCAACCGGCCAATATCAATACCGCTTTGGGGGGGGCAGTTAATATGCCACAAACTACTGTAATATTCCTACTGAGAGGAATAGACGCTTTAAAAAGGGGGTAGGGAGAAAAGCATTTAGGAAGCAGCCTCATTTATTTACATGAGGAGTCTTTAATTATGGCGCCTCAGCTGAGCAGCCTGTTGAAGTCATGGGTCTGCTTAGGAAGTCAATTTTTACTGTTTTCTTCTAGCAGGGGAGACACTTTAGGAGGATCTCATCAACATGCAATCAACAGCCATAAACTGCTGTTGATGAGGCGCTCCCTTTAGGCTCCTCGTGGCAAGTGTGGCGGCGGCGGCGGAATTGCGGGCGCGGTGCATGCGGTCCTGAGGCGGGCTGCACCCGCCGCCTCGTCACTTGCACTCGCGCGCTCTCTTTCCCTCGGCGGCTAGTCCGCCGCCATGTTGCTTTGGGCCCTGGCTGCTCCCGCCCGCCCCTCAGTCTATTGTCGCCTGCCCCTCGCCCTCGCGCTGGCCGGGCCCCGGCAGGAGGCGGATAAAGAGAACCGCAGCCGGGGCGAGTAGAGACGCTGAGGGACACGCCGCCGCCGCTACTCTCGCCGCTCGCGCCATGTCCGGCAAGGAGGGGAGGAGGTGAGACACCTGTCAGGGGCTCTTGGCCCGGACAGGCCGCCGAGGGCCGCCCGAGCTGGCCGGCGTGCTCCCTCCCTAGGGCTGCCCGGGACCTGTCGGCCTGCCTGCCTGGGTGTCCCCTGGAGGCCGAGCGGGCGGCGGGAAGCCCGGCTGGTGGTGGAGCCGAGCGCGGGAACCTTCCTCCCCCGCCCACCCCGCGCAGTGTCTCAGGCACCACCGCCGCCTGCAATGGCGTGCAAGAGGCGAGTCGGAGGAGGTTGCTGCTGCCGGGCAGGCTTCGGGCGGCGGCAGCAGCACCATTGCCGGGAGGTGGCGGGCCGGTGGACAGCACGGCGGCAATAGTAGCCTGAGCAGCAGGAAGAGAAGTGGAGGGAGATCGAGAGGCGGCGGGGCTTTTGGAACTCGACTCTTCCGGGTAAGGTGCCGCGGTGAGCCCCCCCCCTCCCGCTCTTTGCAAGGCCTCGGGGCTCGGTTTTCAGCGGCGAGAGCAGCAGCGTGACCTGCCTTCTTGGCCTCCCCTCGTCCTCTGGAGCGGGCGTTCGGATTCAACCGCCCCGCTTGAACTGCCGACACTGCTTGCGCCCATCTCTCTCCATCCAATCCCTGTGTCCGTGGGGCACATGCGCAGTAGCGCAAACCCAGAGACACACGGACTGGACGCAGAGACACTTGCATTTTATATATATAGATGGTTTTTATTGTTTGTGTTTTTTTGGTTGATGTTTGTATCGAAAAAATGTGTGTTTGTTAATAGGAGGATGCTGTGGAAATACGACCGGTGCCTGAGTGCCCCAAGGAATATCTGGGCAATAGGATATTGGTGAAAGTACAGACTCTGAAGTAAGTATCTCTGTAACTTCTGGTTCCACAGGGCATGTTTTCAGGTTTGGACATTGTTCCATCATGTGACCTTCAGAGGTTGAGGTTACACCTGCACATGCAGCAGAATGAGGTAGGATACTTCTGAGATGGTAGAATGGACTCTGCAACTTCAGCCTACAGATGTGAGATCATATTAGTGGATTCTTCTCTTATTTACCTTTTTTTTAAGGGAAAAATAAAATTAGCAGATCAGTGAGAGGACAGGTCTTGAACTTTTCTCTCTAACATGGTAGTCTTTTGCTTGTGTGAAATGTTTCTGATTCTCTCACAGTCAGTACACCATCTACAGAGGTAGCCTCCTTCAGGATATTAAAAAAAAACCTTCTCCTGTCTTAGTTTAACTGAAGTTTTTTTTTCTTTGAATGCCACGAAGAGGGGAGAAACCCACCTACGGATCTGCTCTTTTCTGCTGGATTGAAAATAATAATACCATATTGGCCTGAATATAAGCCATACTTTTCCCCCCAAATTCTGACCATGAAAAGTTAAAGTGCAGCTTAAATTTGCAAACTTACAAAAACTGGCTTTTATGATATCGCTGCTGAAACAGACATACACTAAAACGGAATGGGTGTGAGTGCTGGCGGAATTTTAAGGGAGCGGCTCATATTCAGGCCCATACGGTAATATGGAAAAATTGCCAAAATGCACTAATAATAGTGAACAATTAATAGTAACCCATATATTCCTCTTGATATTGTCACTGACAACCATTTTGCTCATATCTGACAACATGCTCTTCTTTTTAAAAATGGAACAAATTTAAGTTAACAAAGACCAAATGTAATCTCAAATGCTATTTTACTATGGCAGAAGTCAAAATATAGTGGAGTGATAATCAAATGTGTATCTCAGATTTTATCATCAACATCTGTCAGGGACTGGACTTAAGGGGGGGGGGGAGATTGAGGAGACTGCGCTCCTCCACCTGAAGCTTCCAGAGAAGAGGAAGACAGTATTGATTTACAGCAGGGGTTTGAGGAAGATCCCAGCTCAGAGACAGGCAAACAGAAGAGTTGGGATGTGTTGGGAGAAGAGAAGGGGGAGACAGAGACAGAGCAGCCAGCTGACATGTTGTCACTGGAGAGTATAGCTGACCCCCCCCCCCTTATCTTTGAACTTGTGTGAGAGCAAAGGATGCAGAGACAGTTGGCCTCGGCAGACACTGTAAGGGGAGGTGCTGTTGCTAGGAAGGGAGGGGGGAGGAACTCAGTTGGAGCAACGCCATTAATTTATTTCTCTCTCACCGTGATGATTAAATAAACTCATTAGTAAGGCCTCTCTTTGTTATTCCCTGCTTCTTGCTGCCACCAGGGGAGGGATAGAATTCCCTGAGCCTGACATCGTCATCTACAGTTGGTCATAGGCAGAAACAGCCAGGTCTCTGTCCCCAAGGAGCTTACAATGTAAAATGGACAGTGGAGAAAAACAGAAGGAAGGATGGAGAGAGACGGGTCGGAAGTGAAGAATATGCAAAGCACATACACTTAAAACTTGGTTAGAGTAGGGAAGGAGGATTAAAGGAACCAAAACTTGAGATAAATTAATGTTGCCAGTGCACAGATACTGCACATTAACCCTTGTGTTGTGTTTTGTTTACATGTGTCAAATGTGCCTAGTTATTTATCAGTGCCCCATCTTTTCCTGTTTCAGATTTGAGATAGAAATTGAGCCACTATTCGCAAGCTTAGCCCTCTATGATATAAAAGAAAGGAAAAAGGTAAGAGTGCAGATGAACAAAACCAAGGGTACCATATTTTCCAGCGTATAAGATGACTGGGCATATAAGACGACTCCCAACTTTTCCAGTTAAAATATAGAGTTTGGGATATACTTGCCATATAAGACTACCCCTCTTCCAACACACACCAAATAAAACGCACACCAGTCCCAAACCATCTTTTCTGTTACTCCATATTGTCTTGCAGCAGCGCAGTTATTATGTTCCATGGCAAAGTTTACAACTTTAAGTTTGAAACTGGCTTCAGATTTCTTTCTTCTTGCTGGTAGAGCCATGATGGGGTTTTAATTGCTGGACATTTGTATACTGTATGTACCAGTGGCACCGCTTCTGGTTGGGCTGCAGGAAGCTCCTGCAGCGAATCAGAAGCCGTGGATGCCTCTGGGTGGGCAGCAACAGCGGAGATGCGGCCATGGCTGTTTTTTAGCTCCCTCCACCGTATGCAGCGATCGCAGATTCTCCAGTCCGGCTCGGAAGTTTCAGCACCCGGCGTATAAGACGACCCCCGACTTTTGAGAAGATTTTCCTGGATTAAAAAGTCATCTTATACGCCGGAAAATACGGTAATGATAAAATAATGTAAACAAGGCATTAGTTTATAGTTACCAGATTTTTTTCAATGAATCCGGGGACACTTCTTTTTCTTTTGAAGCTGAGTAGCAACAGGGAATCAGTAGTGGGGATGGTGAGGCAAAAGACCCTGGGCCCAAGCACACATGCATATTGTATAAAGGTGCACAGCCCTTCTTTCACACCCTGTGAAACATAAATGTGCAGAGTTTTTTAAAATTGGGCAATGGCGCACCGCCCGCCCGTGACTCCCAAGCCTTCCCCGATCTCCTGCCCCCTTCCCCCTTTGTTTTAACAGATTGGGGGAGGCTCAGGAGTCGCGGGCAGGCAGCCGTTGCCCAGGAGGGGCACAAGGTGCACGGTTTCTCTGCCAGGTAAGGTGCCAAGCCCCTTCTTTTGCTCCCTGTGAAACATAAATGCACAGAGTTTTTAAAAAACTGGGCAATGGCTGCCCACCCGCAACTCCCGAGCCTCCCCCGATGAGTCAAAACAAAGCAGGAAGGGGGCAGGAGATCTGTACTGCCGGACGTCCCCGGTTCCCCTTCGGCAGTGGCGGCAGCCTCAGCATCCAGGAGCCAGCCTGGTAGCGCAGTTGGCTTCGGGAGCTGCTTGCTGCCATGGTGCCCACCATTTCTCCTCGCCTGAAGTACCAGCCCAAAATGGTGGGCACCACAGCAGCAGGCAGCAAGCAGTTCCTGAAGCCAGCCAGAGCTAACTGTGCTACCAGGGAACATTCCGGAGATGGAATTTTTCCGGGGACAGATTTGCAAATCTGGGGACGTCTGGTAACCCTACATTATTTAACAACATCACCCCCTCCCACATTTCAAAATTGTTCACATATGAATTGTTGGGACTGTGCTTTGGGTGGCTACAGATGACTGTGGGAGATAGGAAGCCACATGGAAAGTTGGTCATGTGAGCACCTGAACACATGGTGAGGCAACCTTTACCAGAGCTCTGCAATCAGTTGAAGCAGTAAGGTAACAGAGGCATGGGACGTGTCCAGATGTGATAGGTAGCCATAGATTTCCCCGTAGCTGCATGCATGGTGCAACAATATACTGACAAATGGTCATCACACGGTAAATATCCTTTGGATGTACCCTATCCTTAAGTTTGTGCGACTCAACATTTTCACAACTGACTATAGTTTATGAACCATAATAATCAACCATAATAAGCTGCTTGCCATGTCTTGCAAAATAAAATCAGTCTGTATGAAATTAATTCAGCAGTTTCTAAAATGTGCTTTGAAAAAACCACCATTTATCCACTGCAATTAATTAGACACAGTGATGGATGAGTGAGAACTAATTTTGGCGGACTTTTGAGATTCTGTCTCTGGGTTGTATCCAGCGCTAATTAAATTGAGAGCAGGCCTGTTGACGGGCATAACTAATTTAGGGCAATTGATTTCAGTGGGTCTGGTCTGAGTAGAATTTACTAGGCTAAAAATCAATATGTGCATTTGTGTGATTCTATCATTTTAACCTCACCATAATCCTGCAGAGGGACCATTGGGATTAGAGAGAGTTCCTGAGTGTAAAAATCCACATTTCTCTGGCTCCCCATGAGCCAAAATGTCCACTGAAGCTGGAGGCTGTGCAATCTCACCTCTAAAGCAACTTGCCCTGTTTCAGTGCTTAAAACAACACCCACACCAGAATTCACACACACATTAGTATAATAGTAGTAGTAGTAGTAGTAGTAGTAGTAGTAGTAGTAAACTTTTATTTGTATCCCGGCCGAGACCGGGCTCAGGGCAGCTAACATCAAATATATAACATTGATATAAAATCAAACAATAATTAAATCATCTCTAAAAAACAAGTCAGGATCAAATTAAAATCTGAATTAGATGGCTTTCTGCAGGATTAGAGTTGGGAACAGTAAATGCTCATCAGGCCCAACTGTGTACGCTGATCTTATATGGGCCTGTGAGAATGCTGTGATTGTTTACTTATGATAGGTTGCACACCAGTTCCTGCAAGAGTTGTGAAATATCTTTTTGTTTTTACATTTTTTTAAGATCTCAGAAAATTTTCATTGTGACTTGAACTCTGAACAGTTAAAAGGGTTCTTGCGATCACATTCACCATGTATTGACTCATCTAGTCAGGCAAGGTCTGCAGTATTTTCTGTAACATATCCATCTCCAGATATCTATCTAGTTGTGAAGGTAAGTCATATTTGTATCCTAATTATGGATTTTAAAATTGTATTTTCTGACTCTTAACTAGAACTGATGCAGAATAAGCAAACTTGTGTATATCAACTTTATGGAAAGATCAGACATGATAAAATTCTCTTGAGTCTACTGAGCATGACCTGATTCACACTAAGCCAAACGAAGACTTAGCAACACCATGTAGACTTGCAGGCTCCTGGAGAGGAGCACACAGCCACTTGGCTCCTGCTCAGTCTTATTTGCTGCCACGCCATATGGAGCATCAGGGGCACATGGTTAAGCTTTTTCTTCACCAACCAGATGTTGTAACAAAGATCAAACCTGATCAGGGAGTAGAGAGCTTAACTGCAAACCTTGGTTCAGATCACGCACTAAGCCAGGGGTCAGCAACCTTTTTCAGCCGTGCACCGGTCCACTGTCCCTCAGACCATGTGGTGGGCCGGAGTATATATATATTTTGGGGGGGGGGGAATGAACAAATTCCTATGCCGCACAAATAACCCAGAGTTACATTTTAAATAAAAGCACACATTCTACTCATGAAAAAACATGCTGATTCCTGGAACGTCTGTGGGCTGGATTGAGAAGGCGATTGGGACGCATCCTACCCCTGCACTAAGTCAAACCTTGGCCTAGCTTAGTTTAGTGCGACAGTGAAAAGGACTGGGGAGAAGCAAAATGCTTCATTCTCCCTGGGCCCTTGCATATTCATGCAGCCTCTCTAAGCCATAGTTTGGCTTACTGATTTATGTGGATCAGCCACCTCTCTAAAGCAGGGGCAGGCAGTTAGGGCCCATGATCCACATCTGGCCCATTAAGTATTTTCTCCAAAGATAAGCTTCCCCCACCCCCAGAAAAGTTTCATAGGGTGACAGTACATAGATAAGTTGATGCTGTCCATGGGCTTATCATGCTGCCAATTATTTTTATTGATTTTCCAAATTACAGCCCAATTTTTACAAATTATTAGCAAATTAATACAGTTTTATTTAATGACTTTCCACTCACCATTGTCAATGCGTCTTAGTTTTTATGTTACTGCATTGGGTTTGTGCTCCACGTTTAGTCCAGATAATATTGTATTTTGTGGGGAAACAAGGCCAATCCTGGCATTGAAGTCACCTCCCAAGACAAGCAGAGGGTTGGGTGACAGAGAGTCTATACTTTCAAGTACCGGTAGTTGGTCAAGTTTTTCCCAATATGATCTCAGTTCCCTGCAAGACTTTATTGGAGGTACAGATACAAATAAGTATTTCTCCGGAGACTATCAGAAAGGGACAACACTAAAAAATTAGGGGTGGTCAGCGAGGGACATTGTTGAATTGATACATTAAGAGATGTTGACACCAGCACCGCCAGCCCCCCGCTAGGCCTTCCACACAGTTTTAAGAGCTGGTTGAATGTAATTTGTAAAACCCTATAATTCAACCTTAGTGCCCTCTTTTGCCCAAGTTTGTAGATAGGAACAGAAATCACTGTCTTGGATCTTGTTCGACCACCCTGTTACATTTCATGAGAGAAGTTTAATTGTTTTACAGTGGTTTACTCAATTGCTGGCTAATATACTCTCGGAGTTTACCAGTTTTTGAGGCAACAGTATCGCTGATGCTAGTGGAATGATGCAGAAAAGGTAAAGGTAAAGGGACCCTTGACCATTAGGTCCAGTCGCGGATGACTCTGGGGTTGCGGCAGTCATCTCGTTTTACAGGCCGAGGGAGCCAGCGTACAGCTTCCAGGTCATGTGACCAGCATGACAAAGCCGCTTCAGGCGAACCAGAGCAGCACACGGGAACGCTGTTTACCTTCCCGCTGCCACTTTTTACTTGCACTTTTTGGCGTGCTTTTGAACTGCTAGGTTGGCAGGAGCAGGGACCAAGAAACAGGAGCTCACCCCATCGCGGGGATTTGAACCACCAACCTTCTGATCGACATTCCCTAGGCTCCATGGTTTAACCCACATCGCCATCCGCGTCCCTGATCCATATGTCCGTGTAATAAGAAAAAATCTGCCCTTATTCCCTTATGGGGTACACAAGAGCCCTTGCAAAGTCCTTTGAAGGTTCTCCATTGGTAGGAGTAAAAAACAGAGGCCAACCAGAGAAGATTGAGAAGCAAAGCAGCTAGTAAGCTTGATCTTTATTGAAGCTGTTGCAACAGTGGTGATTTTCAGGGAAAAGACCCAGAACAATGCAGGCATGCTCTTATAAAGACATTTCAAAATCCCTCCTGGAGTCTAGCCCACCCCCAGAAAAAGCATCCAATCACAGAAGAGGTGTAACCCAAGACCCCCCCCCCCAATACATCAGAGCTACATCACAAATTGGGGAGGGTCAGAGGAGATAACTTGGGAATTTTCCACACCTGTGCCATCTCTCCCTGACCCCTCCCAGACACACATTTCTGCAAAACAAAAGGTTTCCTCCCTGGCTGGTAGGACTAATGGCTGTCCTTTGTGAGGGAAATGGCCCATCCTCAGGCAGAGACTTCTCACCTCCTCCCTGCAGATGAAAACACTTGGCCAGCTAGGAGTCAAAATGGAGTGAGGCCTGTCTTTCTGTGCTGTTTTCAGACATGTGGCCTTATTTGTTTGGTAAATTAATAACAATTATTATATATATATATATATGAAAGACCTTGAAATTCTTACAACATCCGATTATTTCAGTTGTTGTACATAAGGTACTCACGTTTGTGTTCGCTGGGCCTTTTCTTTGCAAATTGCTCACCAGTGGGGATTCCTTGGGCGTAGTTCCTGACTCCTCCTCATCTAAGTATCTCATCTTTGTCCAGTACTCCAGTGGTTCTATAGTTATCATTCTGTTGTGGCCATTGGGTCTATTGTCAGTCTCTACCTCCAATTCTTTAATCTCTTTCAATGTCTGACTCATAAGATCAAGCCTCTTGATGACTGTTTGTTGCTCTTCCTGAGGAAGGTTCCTAAAGGAGCTGAGAAAATCCTCTTCCAAAGGATTTACAGTGTGCTCAGATTCCTGAAGATGATTGTCTAGAGGAATCAGCTGTTCCATTTGGCTCACCTTGTTATTTTGATGTTGGGCATGATTCTGTGAATTCAGCTCGGGCATGTTTAGCCTGGAGAAGAGAAGGTTAAGGGGTGATATGATAGCCATGTAAAAGGATGTCATATAGAGGAGGGAGAAAGGTTGTTTTCTGCCGCTCCAGAGAAGCGGACACGGAGCAATGGATTCAAACTACAAGAAAGAAGATTCCACCTAAACATTAGGAAGAACTTCCTGACAGTAAGAGCTGTTGGACAGTGGAATTTGCTACCAAGGAGTGTGGTGGAGTCTCCTTCTTTGGAGGTCTTTAAGCGGAGGCTTGACAGTCATCTGTCAGGAATGCTTTGATGGTGTTTCCTGCTTGGCAGGGGGTTGGACTGGATGGCCCTTGTGGTCTCTTCCAACTCTAGGATTCTATGATTCTATTCTATGTCTGTTTCCTCCCCACCTGTCAAGTTTTTTTTTTGTTTTTTTGTTTTTTGCAATGTCATTACTTCTATTGAGGATCCAGGTTTTGGTTTTGTGGGCCCCTCTGTAGCACCAGTCCTCATCTTACATAAGGGTGCAACAATAGAATTGTGAAATACCCGGGTTGGAAAAACTCCTCTGCTTAACAATCTGATTTTAGCTTGTGAATCTGTGAGGGCAGGTTTAACATAGGTTGGGCGACAACGATTTATAGCCCTGGGGTTTTTGAAACAAGGCCAAAAACATCCCTCGGCAGTGGAAAGCTGACCTCAGAAGAGAAACGCTGAGTCACCAAGTGCCTTAAGGTGCAAAGCTATATGTTACTCAGACTCTTTCTTTCTTTCTTTTGTAAATCCAAATTATGGGATACGGGAAACGTCCTAGAGACCCCGAGGAGACACTGCCCCCTTCCCTCCTGAGATCTAAACAAACAAGGGCTGATTCATGACACTTTAAAGAAGGGAGAAACTTGCTGGAATGTACTTATGCAGTAGAAACTCGGAACCGCTTCAATCCCTTGATTGACTCTGTGCCAGCACTTAAAGATGAAGAGCAAATTATGCCTCAGATAACAAGCATTGTGACCAACAGTAACAGAGACGGCCCTCCTCGGAAGGAGGAATCGGACCTTGGCACGGCTAATCATATGACATTTGAACAGCTACATCTAATAATCAATACCCTGCACTGTATATTCAACAGAATTGAGGGCCTTTCCTTCCAGTTGCATAGCTTACAACAAAAGCTAGTTACTACTCCACTGTCGTCAACCTGTGTCAAGGTACCAGGTGAGAAAGGGGAGAAAATGTGGACGAGGTGTTTACCCTTAAATAACAAACATACTGACAAATTCAAATACAACCTTAACCTCCAAGTAGACCATCAATCCTTGATTCTCCAAACAAGGAAAGTTGGTCTAACTATTCAAAATGGGGACTCAAGATGGCGAACTTTGGGTGGAGCCAAGGAGCTCCTGAGGGCGCTCTTAAACATTGAGGTATCACAAATAGACCTCTGTGCAGTCCTCCCCCTTGCCCACCATCGCAGATCCCAGAGAGTGCTTCTTGCGTTTCAATCTTCAAGAATTCCCTCCATCATAATACGAAGGAAAATATTTTTTATCACGTCATGGGATAACACCAACGAGAGTCTTTATAGACTCTACACTTAAACCTCTATTGTTGAAGGAAATATCTAAAGAGATCTCAAAACCATCCAATCCTGAAACACCAATGGATGACGAACCGGGTGTTCCGATACAGGAGCAGAGCTATGTGGCCTCCACCCCTCAAATAAAGAACAGTGATTCTGTGGAAATTGGCCTGACGCCACCAGAAGAAATTGAACTTATTGCCTCCTTTGCTGATTTACCAGAGACGGAACAAAAAGAGATTATTGACAGGCTGGACTCACTTAAACTCCAGCTTATCAGGAAGCTCAGCAGCAGACCGTCTTGAAAGAGTGAACATTATATCCCAGAGGAACCAGATCATATGGAACTTGAAATAACTAATCCCAGATGTACGTCGGCAATGGAGGATAAGGTACAACTCCAAGAAGTAACCACTGGCCCCTTCCTTCAAGTAGAACAACCCTCCTTACTTCTAATAGATCTACACGATCCGCCCTTGTCAAACATATCTGAAGAAGGCGTTCATGACATATTACAGCTGGACAAATCCCCTTCCACCCATTCCTCGATGCCGGACCTGGAACTTTCATATAGCACCGATCAACCAAGAGAAGATAAAATTTTGCCAACTCTCCCAAATAGTCCACTCTCCCAGTCTTATTCTTCATTGCGGAGAAACACGGACTTAATAGCAAGACCAGAGATGGAACTGATTGAAGATCCAACAGGTCATATAAATCAAGTAGTCCAGAAGACTAGCAGCAGACCCCAGAGAGGACAAACATCTGCCATGCTAGTTGGGTTGCACAAGTCGGCCCACCAAACTTCTCTGGAAAAGGCGGCCTTTTACGCCCGAGGATCCACTCCTAACAGAATAAGTGGCCAGGATCAACAGCTAGACAATATTGGCAATCCTCCTACATAGTCTCGATGGGGGGGTTTTCATCAGAGGAAAATAACTGATTTCTTTGCTGCCCCGTTCCTTCCTGTATCAAATTTGAGCCAACCTTCCAAATGACAGTTAGAAAGAGCTGGGAATTTTCAGCCTTCAATATTAAGTTGGAACATTGTGGGGTGGAAAAGTAAAAAATCAGATCCAGAATTCCAAAAATATATAAATTCTTTTCCCATTATTTTATTACAAGAAACCTGGGTAGAGGAGGAACTTGTGATAAATGGTTTTGAGCTTATATCTCTACCTGCTAGCCCTTCATTGAAAGGTGGCCGCCCTAAGGGAGGTCTCATAATTGGCATATCTCTTAAACTACGGGCAAAACTCTCCCTTGTGCATGCCTTACCGCCTTATGCCCTTACTGGGCTGATCTCTGGGGGAAAGTTTTCTTTACTGATTACAAATGTCTATCTTCCTCCAGGAGGCTTAATTGCCGAACTCACTTCTAGATGGGAATCCCTAGAATATTTTTTACTATCCGGTTATCTCAAGTTTCCAAATGTTCCATCTATTATAGGAGGCGATTTCAATGCCTGGATAGCCTCAAATCGGTAGGCTCTTATGAAGTCCAAATGGTGGGTTGACTCCGGTTCTCAAAACTATGATTTAGACCATACCCCCCCCCCCCAGAATTTCTAAGGATATAAAGGCTAATGAAGCAGGAGTGATACTTTATCAGATGGCCACTCGCCTAAATTTAATAATATTAAACGGCAGGTGTCCTCCTGATATACCGGGAGAATTCACCCACCTGGGACCAAAATCAAATAGTGTCCTAGATTATGTTTTGGTTTCTCGAGATCTATTTCTGAATGTTGCCCTCTTCAAAATTGATAATGCTCAATTCAATGACCATCTACCTCTGATAGTTAAGTTATGTGTTGACTGGCAGCTGACTGAGCGTTTCCATCCAATCTGGGTGAACGAGGAGTCGACTACCAAAATAAGGGCGACTAAATGGTCTCCCGCCCTTGCCCAAAGATATGCGGATTTTATCCAAAAAGAACATCCTGGGGTCCAGCCGGACATAGGACTAGCCACATGTGACCCCATCAAGTGTTTGAATTTTTTCTCCTGCCTGACAGGAGTTTTAACTTGTTTTTTTAATTTATCTGTGTATAGTGCTAATAAGGATTTTAAACTTGGCGCCCCTTGGTTCAACTCCTCCTGCAAACAAGCCAGACTCCATCTACGTACTATATATAAGGACTATAAACTTTCTGGTGCTTCTACTTTACCCCCAGCTTACTCCCAGGCTAAAACGGCATACAAACAGGCCCAGAAAATGGCCAAACGGGAGTGGCAATTAAATCGCTGGCAGACGATAGTAGCGGCCTCAAAATCTCAAAATTCCCGGAAATTTTGGTCCTTAATAAATAGAAGAACGAGGAAATACCCCTTGGCGGTTATTCCGGCCCCTACTTGGGAACAGTTCCTGAGAAAGTACTTCTCCGTGGCAGAGACCTCAACCACTCACTTGGGTCCGTCTTTTAGTTCCCTTCCTGTTCGGCCAAATACCGACCCCACCGAAATTCTTGAACTGATAGCGCAGCTGAAAATTGGTAAGGCCCCTGGGCCGGATCTGATTCCGGCTGAGGCTATAAAGCTTCATTCTGTATGGTGGGCAGGGATACTGGCTAAAGCTTTTGATGCAATTAATGCCACTGGCTCAATACCAGCAATATGGAAGGAGGCCATTATAATTCCTATCTATAAAAAAGGCCCCCCCGGTGACCCAGGGATCTACAGGAGCATTAGCCCGTTATCAATCATCGGGAAAATATACGCCCGTTTTCTGTTGGTAAGGTTGATGAAGTGGTCTGACGAGGCTAATTTGATTGGCCACAAACAAGCCGGTTTTAGATTAAACCGATCCACAACAGATCAGGCTATTGTCCTACATCACTTAGCCCAGAAATATTCGACACCCCGACGGAGCCAGCTATGCGCTGCCTTCATAGATCTGAAGGCGGCGTTCGACAGTATCCTGAGAAAAATACTATGGGATAAACTTGCCCATTGGGGAATTGACAGAAGACTTTTGTGGCTTATTTCCCAACTTCATGATGGGTCTGTGGCCAGGGTGAGACTAACACCTGCTGGCGATCTAACTAACCTTGTGCCAATAAATAGGGGAGTACGCCAGGGTTGCATTTTAGCACCATTTCTTTTTAACTTATTCATCAGTGACATGAGGAAGCCTCTAGCCGACTCACACAAATTCATCCACGCTCCGCGCATAGCAGATTATCGTTGCCCACTACTTTTCTGAGGGGGCGTTATACATCCCTGCGGCTTTGAAAGTGTACAGCATTAAAGTGTCGGCCACAATGGCCTACGCTGCCCCTTTATGGGCCGCTTTTGCAAATCTCGCACCTTTAGAGTCGCTTCAAAGCCAATTCTTACGTCGACTCTTAAAATTACCATCATGCGTAAGTAATGCAGCCATTCGCCTAGAAATGAAGATCTCCTCAGTGGAGTCAGTTTTGTGGAGGCGAGCTTTGATTTACTGGCTAACCCTTTGGCATAAACTCCCGAACCACTATCTTATTCAGTGCATGTGGCGGGATGATTTCACAAATCTGTGGGCTGGAAAAATCCATGCCAAATTGCTGACCTATGAGATCTCACCTTCTGAATTACTCAAATTGGATCTTACTGCAGCAAAAAGGTGTATAAATCAAAGTCTGGATGATGTGGAGCTATATCAAAATCTCTTAACTGGTGGGGGAGTTTGTTCGCCGTTAAATATCGGCATTACCCCTATCTACAGAGTTCCATCTTATTTAACATCACTCACGGTTGCTTCACATCGTTATGCCTTCATTAGAGCTAGGTTTAATGTTTTTCCATTGAACGTGCCGAGTCATAGATTTACTAAGGGCCAAGTTTCTCCTATGTGTGCCTGTGAAAATAAATCAACTGAATCTCTACAGCATGTAATGTTCAATTGCCCTATGTACAGATCGATACGTGCCAGTATATTAAATCCGATAATTCAGTCCATTGCTGATAAGCCAGTTGACCTACGTCTTGCTTGGGTTCTCCAAGATGTGGACCCTTATATAACTCTACAGGTTGCTAGATTCCTAACAGCCGTCATCTTGCACAAGAGACAAAATGGGATGTCAGCCGGTTACTGATAATTAGATATGTTTTTCAAAAATAGACATTGGTTTTAGTTTTGGGTGCCTAAATTTTAACCTTAATTCTTTTTAGATATGTTTTATCAAAGTGATAATATTGGTCCTTGTGAGTTTTGTTATTATATCCGCAGCCTGTATTGGGTCGTCGTTTTATTTGATTTTATTTGATTTTTGATTGACTGCTTGTTTTGTATTGTATGATTGTATTGTATGATGGGCGCAAATGCCGAATAAACATCTATCTATCTGTGAGGGCAGTCTAGTAGAGGAAAGAGTTAAGATAATTTTTTGGTCAAAACAAAATAAAAAATAAAAAAATTCCTTCCAGTAGCACCTTAGAGACCAACTAAGTTTGTTCTACTGGAAGGAATTTTTTAATTTTATTTTTTGTTTTACTGTGGCAGACCAACACGGCTACCTACTTGTAACTACAGTAAAAAAAATTGGATTTGGTTTGTGGTATTCAAGGGTTCAGTCCCAACTAAGTCGGTCTCTGTAAGTCCAATACCAAGTAAGCCCAATAAATGTTGTTTGGAGTGCTGGGCACCTTTCCAGTTAGGAGTTTGACCTGGCCTTCCACAAATTGTCATGCAGATCTTTTTTGGTTGGAAGGTTAAATAAGAAGAGTTTGTTTTAAGAGCCTCTGCGTGTTCTACGTCGAGCTTAGGGGTCTGCTCTTGATGTCGCCATTTCACTTTGGTGCTTTGGTGTTCTGTTAGTGCCTGCTTGTTATGATCTGATAAACTGTGGGCCTCTTTGGATAATTGGGTTATTTGAGAGGCAGTACCTCTAATTTGTTGCAAGATATGCTCAACCGTTCTTGCAATTAGAGTTAATTGAGTGCTCTCCCTACTTGTTATTCCTTCCTCTCTTAGAGGCACAGGGTCAACTTGCCCCATTGTTGGATCCAGTTCTACGCTCTGCCCTTGAGTATTCTCCTCATGTTCACAGTCATCTTTAAGGGGAGAAAACTGGTTTTTTGTTGGAACTGTAAAAGCAGATTTGTTAAAAAAAATTCCTGCATTTTAGATTATTTGGGAGTTGGTGAAAGAACTGCCTCCTCTGGGTCCCTGTAGCATTTGCTAGCAGGCATTGTATTACAGTGGGGAGTAGACAAGGAGAGGTTTCCTTAACTGAAGAGAAGAGAAAAAATAGAAAGTGCTCTGTTTGTTCAATTTAAGAGCTTCTCTGTGTGGTGACTGCCAGGAGTTCCAGGAACAAAGTATAAAAGGGCGTTGGCGGTTAATAACTAACAGCTGGCGGCCTGCCCAGGGGGCTTCGCAGAACTTGCCCAAGGTGTTTCTCGTAGCATAGATAAGAAGGTGCTGATAGAATCTCAGTAGGTTGGTAAGTTTAAAAGTAGAAAAGGAAAAAAAGGAAAAATTACTTCCCTGGGTAGCAATTGGTGCTAATTACAGTCCTGTTATCTGCAGAGCTCCGAAGCCTGCTTGCCAAGCCGTAGCCATCTTTGAATCCCCTCTCGTTACTGCGTTGAATATTTTAAATTATTTCCAATTGCAATCCATTACTCAAAATTATCACTTAATCATCAGCTGTATTCTTGGCAATTTCCATTCAAGTTGGTTTGTTTATTCTAAGTTCCTTTTATATATTTATATATTTATGATTCCGAACCCTCTCCAGAATACAAGATAAAAAGTGAGGCAGGGACATAGGGATAATATTGATATTAACAAGCAAAAATGGAAACTGCGTGTGATCTGAAATGAAGAAAGGAGGGGGAGGGGAAGCTCAAGTTTGACTGTGTTCGAAAGACAGAGTAATTCCCCTCACCTATGTTTAAAAACAACAGACAAGGAAAAAGAGACTGAGATTTGTGTGTTCTACTGACAGAATGTAATATAAAATAAAGTTTAACTGAGCCATAAATCTCTTGCTGGAAGGAAAATAATTTGGGGGCTGTGATAAGAACGCTGCAGAGGTTCTGGGAGGTGGAAAGGAGTATTAAATCTTCAGCATATTCGAAAACTGCCCACCTTTTTCTAGGCTGAGGGAAATATGGCGAAGATCTGGGCAGCGTCACTGTGGAGAACACCTTCAGTGTCTTCATGGAGTCCATCTCTTTCTGCATTGCCTGGTGCCACTTCTTGGCTTCCGGCTCAGGCAATTTCTGCACTTCTTCAAAGCTCTCTGGCTCACACAGAGCCATACAAGCCCACACGCTAGTGGCTGTGTACCTTTCAGGAGGAATTCCTTTCCTGGTTCTCTGGGACCTCCTCAGTGTGTCATCGGAGTCCCCCTCTGACCCAGACGAGCTGGACTCTGCCTGTGAGTCCCTGACGTCTGGTGACTCTCCTACTGACCTGCTCCGCTTGAATGGTTCCCCTGGACCAGCCTCTGGAGACGTTCTACTGCGCTTGAACTATCTTCCAGATCTAGCCTTTGGAGAAACTGGTGCACTCCGCGGCTCTTGCTTCGGAGTAGCTACTGGACGTGGTGCAACCTGGCCTTGGTTGGGTGCTCGGCCCGAACCACCAGAAGCGCCAGGAGTGGCAGCACCACCACCTCTCGGAGCTGGACCAACGGCCGGGGCTGGTCCGCCAGCTGGACCTGGTCCACCACCCGGACCACCACCCGGACCACCACCACCAGCCGATGGTGCACCTGCTTGTCCCACATCTTCAGGACCTTCCAGAATGTCAGTGAGAACTTCTGGATTGCCGTGAACACGTTTCCACCCCTCCTGCTCGCAGAACTCAGCACTGCAGCTGAGCACTACCCTAGACTGATCCTTCCCCTCAGGGTTGACGAACCTCCAGGCCTTGGAGGCTGGCTCGTACCCGACGAAGATCATCTTTTGGGACCTAGGTCCACCTTTACGGCGCTTGGCTTTAGGCAGCAGCACATAAGCCTGGCAGCCGAACACTCTCATGAAGTGAACCTTTGGCTTTTTGCCATACAACAGAGCATAGGGCGTGTCACCTACCACCAAATTGTAGGTGCGGTTCAAGCAGAAAGAAGCACACTTCCATGCTTCAGCCCAGAACTTCTGAGGCAACTTAGCATCGAAAAGCATGGCTGACACCGCCTCTTGCAGCGTCCTGTTCCTCCTCTCAGCAACTCCGTTCTGGGGAGGAGCATATGGAGCTGACAACCTGTGCTTGATACCTTTCTGGCGGAAAAACCCCTGCAGTGCGGACCCTAAGAATTCCATTCCTCGGTCCGACTGAAAGCTGTGAACTTTGCAGGAAAACTCAAGTTCAACCGCAACGACCCACTCCTTGATCATGCTGGCCGCCTCCCCCTTGTGTTTGAGCGGAATCGACCAGCCTACTCTCGAGTGGTCGTCCGTGAGAGTTAGAATGAATCTGGCTCCGCCCATGCTGGGCGTCTGGAAAGGACCACAGAGGTCTGCATGAACTAGGGCAAAACACTCCGTGGTGACTCTATCTGACCTAGGAAAATGGCACGTTTTTACCTTGGCCTGTTTGCATGCTGCACAGTCAAGAAACCGTGAGCATGGTGAAAACTCGCACCCTTGCGTGTTACCTGGGGCCTTCTTTACGTACTGCCAATTCCTATGAGAAAAGCGTCGGTGCCATAAGTGTAAACAATCGCGATGCATCGGCGTATTGGCGCACAGCGCCTGTGCTGTGTCAGAGGTACTGTTACCTGTTTCCAAAACAAAAACTCCATCATCATTACAAGGAACACTGACCAACAGTTTACCCCCTTTAGAGATGGTACAGACATCATTCTCCAAATGAACCACATACCCATCCCTTAAAAGAGAAGACACAGACAATAAACAGCGCTTCATGCCTGGAAGAACAAAGCATTGAAGATCAGCCTGTAAAAAATCAACAAAGACAGTAGCTTCAGTCTGTAGCTTTTTCTTTGAACCATCAGCAAGGGAAACTTGTTTGCCTCCAACAATGTCCTTGCAGTCCCGAGCATGGTCACCAGATGGCACAAAATGATGCGATGCTGCTGTGTCAATCAGGAACTGTAACTTAGCAACAGGAACGTCCTTGACGGTAGCCATAGCAGCAGCAAGATAACGTGGGTCTCCTCCAGTCGAGCCCCCACCTGTGCCTCTCCTACGTGCGTTTCCAGGCTTGCCGAAACCTCTTATCTGTGTGTTGACATTAGCAGTGCCTCTGGCCTTGCAGTCTCGTTGCAGGTGGCTACTCGAATTACAGAGATAACAGCGACGTGTAGCAGCATAGGCCTGCACAGTAGACTCATCATGGCTTTTGTTTCTAGCTGCCCCCCCACTCCTGCTGGGAACAGGGCAGCCTCCAGCATATCCATTGCCGGAGTCACTGTGCCTCCTACTCTCCTCCTCCTGTAAGCGTCCCGCAATCAACCGGAGATTAAGATCTGCGGCTGGCATGGCTTCCAGAGTAAGACAAAGGCTCTCATACTCATCAAAAACAGAAGTGAGCAAGATATACGACTTCTGCTCCTCCGTGTACGTGATGCCCAAAAGCCTCAGCTTTTCCAACGTGGCTATCACCTTTTGCACATGGTCTTGGACGCTCTGTCCATGAGCCAGTTTTAAGCCATACAGCTGCCTGGTCAAATGGATTTTTGCACCAGCTGTAGGTCTCATATAAATTCCTTCCAGCCCGTTCCAGATAGCGTGGGCACTCTCAAGTCCAGCTATCAGGGGCAATTGGGAACCTTCCAGGGCCATTATGAGCATTCCCCTGGCTCTCTCATCCCTGCGTTGCTCAGCTTGCGCAGCTGCGACCGCTGCAGCTCCAGCGCCAGCAGCAGCTTGGACAGGGGGGTTTTGCAGGGTCTCACTAAGCCCTCTGGCAAGAATCCAAGCTTGGGCTTTGACTCTCCATTCCAAATAATTTTCTCCATTCAGTGGAGGAAAGGGGCAGGAAAAGGATTCATTTCCTTCAGCAGCGGCAGCCATTCTCTCCCCCCGGGGCTTTCCTACTTACTGCTGTAGAACTCAAGCTCCCGGCTCCGGATTAATGGCGTCGTCCCACCAGCGAATGCTTGCCAGCCCTGGCTGCACTCCAGCTGGGTTTCACTGCCTTGGCACGCTGTCCATTCCTCCCTTCTAAGACGATAGCAGGCAGGCAATTAGCAAAGCCATAACCTTTTGTGTTGCGAGGGGTCAGGAGCAATAAACCCCCCCCCCCCCCCGCGTTCAGAAGCCATAAATCACCAAAATGGGTCCGGCAGGCTTCCCGATCACGCAGTTCCAAAATACTTTCACTTTCATAGCAGAGTTTAAATGCACAGCGTTCATGAAGCGAAACCCCCTGCAATATCGTCTTTGTTAAATCAGCAGTCTTTAACAAACGTACACTGACTCCTCCACTGTCAGCAAAGCAGATTTATTACAGCGTAGCATAAATCAAATGCCCGGAGATGAGGCGTTCATGGCTCCTCTCCGGTACAAGCAAAAACGAAACCAACCTTCTCACACAGACTTCAGACTCGGTCTGAGAATCATAGAAGTCTCATATTACAAAGTATAACATCACACGTCAGTTCCTGTGTGACGGCGTAGCTAGATCTGTGTGTAACCCTTTCAGATCCTCACAATGTAGCTGTTGCCTAAGGGATTATTATTATAACTGAAATGTAACTAAATAATAATAGTAAATTCCTTCCAGTAGCACCTTAGAGACCAACTAAGTTTGTTCTTGGTATGAGCTTTTGTGTGCATGCACACTTCTTCAGATACACTGAAACAGAAGTCACCAGACCCTTATATATAGTGAGAGAGTGGGGACGGGTATTACTCAGAAGGGTGGTGGGAATGGGGGATTGGCTGATAGGTGTGGAAAACCTGTTGACGACTGTTAACGACTGCAATTGGTCTTACAGGAAGAGGCAAGGGGTGAGATAGCTAAAAATAGCTTTGTCATGTATAATGAAATGTTGTTGTTGTTCAGTCGTTCAGTCGTGTCCGACTCTTCGTGACCCCATGGACCAGAGCCTGCCAGGCACGCCTATCCTCCACTGCCTCCCGCAGTTTGGCAGTGATGAAATGTAACTGATATTAATTAAGTTACAGATAGGTAGCTGTTTTGGTCTGCCATAGTCAAAAAATAAAATAAAAAAATTCCTTCCACTAGCACCTTAGAGACCAACTAAGTTTGTTATTGGTATGAGCTTTCGTGTGCATACCAATAACAAACTTGGTCTCTAAGGGGCTATTAGTAGGAATTTTTTAATGATATTAATTAGCATTATAGAACACAGTGATATAAGATTGGAAATGCACCCAAACCATCATGCGGGGAGCCACTTTAACTAAAATGTATTAATTGGAAGTAGATTGGCATTTTGAGAATTGTATAATTTGGGAATTAATTGTTATAGTTATAATTTGGCTATTATTGGAGGTATATTAGAGAATTAATTTAAAAAATTTACAAAAATGAGAAACACCGATTTAAAGCATTTACATACTTTTGTAAAGCTTCAAGTGATAATATAATACTGCTTTCATTTCATTCTCTGTATGGCAATTCTAGTATATAATTTTCATTGACCTTAACCTCTGCCATTTATATCAATCATCACCATTTCCAAAGATGACCCTTTCTGGGTGCCTGCAGTGCTGTTGTGGTTGTTATTCAGTGCATAGCTGGTTTCTCAAGATTAACTCAGCCCCTCCACTCCCCAGTTCAGCACTTCTCTTTTTAAAATAATAATAATATTTTTTTTAATTTTCACCAGCTTAGCACCTCCATCCCATAATACTCCAAAAGCAACAGTCCTTGCCTTACGCACATCTTTTTCAACAAGTCTGAAGATCTTTCCATTTTCTTCTCCTTTGAATCTCATCAGCACAGGGAGGGAAGGTATTTCTCTCAGTACTGACCCAGGTTGTAATTGCGTGGCTATATCCCTCCCTCCCAGGTGAATAATGACACAGGACACATTGAATCGAATTAAATGGGCGTAAAGGCCACAACTTTATTGGTTACGGATGTTGAGCGGCATTGGTTGGCTTAGGCATTGGATCCTAACCACTATATCTGACCCCCAACCCGAGTGTTGGAGGTCCGTGAAGGGTTAACCATCAAGGGCAGCACCCCTGACACTTATGAAGGGGAACTGCCCCTGTGATCACTGTTGGGGCGTGGCTTAGGCCCTAACCTCCCTAGGCTTCAGATGGGACCACGCCCCCGGAAACCTTTTAAAGGAATACCCTTCCAGTGAGGGGCAGGTGATGGCGCTACCTCCCCTTTTAACCTCTATTGATGTTATCCAATGCCTAACCGCCAAAACCAAAGTTGTGACGAATTGCTACAAGGTAGGTGAAAAAACCCAATTTGGCTAGTCCAATGGGAAAAAGTCCTACCTGGCCCCCCAGCCAAGTGAGGCGACCAACCAGAGTCCATAGCAAAGTCAATAGCTAACCTAAAGGGTGGGTGGGCGGGAGAACCGATGCGGCTGGGGGCAGCGAAAAGAGAGGGGGAAGGATTCCCGCCGTCTCGAATTAAAGGGTCTGTTTTCCCCTCCCCTCGGCCGACCTGATTGGTCGGCCACTGGGGAGAAGCCTCGGGAATCCACCAATCGTGCAGGGGCTGTGTATCAGCCCCTGCACGCGTGCTCGGGTCGTGATGCCCGCAACGCCACCTCCTGCCGATAGGCAGAAGTGGCTTTAGTAACTATAGCTTATGTTCCAAATTTTACTATGTTGACATATACTAGCAATGTACTTTATTAAATTTCATTTTCTTTTCAGTTTTTTGAAATCTATTTTTTCTTTTATTTTCTTTCCTTTTTGGTAGATTGAAAAAGTTCTTCAACAAGGTGAAATTGGAGATTGTGCAGAACCCTACTTGGTTCTAAAAGAAAGTGAAGTTGGGAAGGTACATGTGATATAATAAAGACCTGCTCCCCTGATACATCTGTCTGTCAAAGATGGCTTGCGAAAGCTTAAACCAGAAATATTATTAAAGTGCTCCTATTTGAGTCTAAATTCAGTGCCTCAGGACTGTTGTGGTTTTTATCTATGTATAATAACTGGGGGGCTATGTTTCTGCTCTCTCTGCTTACACACTCCACCTGCCATTCCCCCACATTTTGGCTTATCGTTGATTTTATTTATATATTGGCTGTTTCAAATAGTCATTTTTATCTGTTTTTCTACTGATGATTTTGTTGTTTTTTATAAACCAATTTGAGGTTTGTTTCCAATCAAAACAGTATATAAATCTTGTGAAATAAAGAAATTAATAAATAAAATAATGAATTAGCAAACCCTGTAGACTTTCCTCTTCCCATGCAATTAATAAGCTCACTTTTCTCCTTCCCAATCCCATTTCTGAAGCTATTTCTCTCTTCTATTCTGCCGCTTTGCTTTTCTCTCCACCCCTGTTCTAACAACCTTAATTTATGGCATCTATAGAGGAATAAACAGAGGTTGCTAGTGTGTGTTACAAACTAATTTTCAGAGTGTTTGGATCCATGTCTTATTTTAGCTAACCCCTTTTTCTGCTTTCTTTCAGACCAAAGAAAAAATTGAGAAATTAAAAGTGCATGCTGAGTCCTTTTGCCAACGTTTGGGAAAGTATCGTATGCCTTTTGCTTGGGTTCCAATAAATTTAGCAAATTTCTTCAGTGTTTCAACACTTGAAAGAGATATAGCAGAATTAGAAGTTTTAAATGGTAAGTTTAAATGTTGTGTGTACAGTATGTGTACATAATAATTAATACTAAAACAGGAAGTTTTAACAATATAATGTCAAGGAAGTGGCTTTGCTCCGGCCTCTAGATTATAATGTAATTTGTGTCCTGTATTTGTAAAGCACGATTTGGAAGATCCATGAAGTCGGCAGTTTACAAGGATATGAAGGAGAAAAACATATGGCAAATAATAACAGGTTACTCTCCAAGGCAATGCAGCCCTCCACAGGGGAAAAAACCCAGTCTTCAGTTGGAGCTTAAAAGTGCACTACATAGGCACAGTCACCCTTTACAGCAGCATTGCTAAGATTATTTTATTAACACTTGTTGTGAGAGTCGGATGGGAAGCCATTGACTCTGTTCAGACCCAAAGGAATAGTACTAAACTTCTCAGTGAGATGTAACTCAGCAATTTCACACTGCTGCCTTCGCTGATATGTTAGTTTATAGCAATGACAGGAACAAGCCCTTATGGAAAGGCTTTCTTACCCTGTGGTAATACAGAGCTTGACCTTTAGCCCTGTAACAGGGGAATCATAATCTCACAGCCTCTGGTTATGTTTTCAGCAAGGCTGTTATGGAAATGAATGAAGTATGGAGGTGTTTACAATTTTCTTGAATTAAGTATGTGATATTCTTTATTTACTGCTTAATTGTAAGACTTGCTTCTATGAGCATAGTTGTCAACCTTTCCCTTTTTTGCAGGAAATTCCCTTATTCCAGCCATAGCTGGAATAGGGAAGGTTGACAGCCTCCCCAGAAGGGAAGGCAAAAAAGGGAGGGTTGACAGCTATGTTCTATCTATCTATCTATCTATCTATCTATCATCTATCTGCATTAAGTGATGTCTTCCAGCTTCAAGATGGGATGATGGAAAATGTAAGCAAATGAGGAAGTCTTTCAGTTTTTTACATCCCGAAAGTGTGTAACATAACAATACAGTAGTAAAGTGATTCATTTTTTTAAATTGAAACCAAGATGAATTTGAAATTTTTCCTCTGAAGGCAAAGGGTCCACTGGTGACAGAAAATCAATGGCAATGCAAGGTAGAAGACTTTCTGAAAGAAGCCTTGTGTTGGAGGATGTTCCTGCCTTGCCAACCTTCAAAAACACCACTCTGACTTTCAGCACATTTTTTAAACAGGTATAGTATAGACTGACATTTTCAAGATTTTTGTGGTTTCCCCCCTCCAGTTACCCAGAAACAAGTAGCCAAACAAAATAAGTAAGAGGAGTACTTTTACCACTGTATTTTTGGGTAGTGATGTAGAGGAAATTGAAAATACCAGTATGCAGTTTCTGAGTTTTTCTTGTCTAATAAATATTGAAAACAAAAAAGTTCAGCATTTTTAATTCTGTTGCAGAATTATGAATTGTTTAAGCTGTAACTTTAGCCCTACTTCCCTGGGAATAAGCTCCACTAATTCAGTAGGACTTGTTTTGAGTAGACAAAAGTTCTCTTCTGTCAAGGCAGTTAAAATAACTTGGTTCCCATCAAACTTACTTTTTCAAATTATGTACCTTTCAAAATGAGTAAAATTTTGAATATATTATATTTTGCTTAGTTTTTGTGATTGTTTCTTTTTGAATGCTATATTTTTTTAAGTGAACACAAGGGATAAACTGAGTTGTATTTAACAGTGATACATAATTAGTATCAAGGTACATGATAAACATGGACATGGAACATTGATACCTACCAGGCCTAAGTCACCCATCATGTGTTTCATATATAGTTAGCTGCAAAAGAAAATATTTGATTTTTTATCATGAGACTGTTATCAAATTTCTCACTGTTTACAGGAAGGAGATCGGCTGACTGATGAAGACTTATTCAAGTTCTTAGCTGATTACAAGAGATCGTCTTCTTTGCAGAGAAGAGTGAAATCTATACCAGGTACTTTTAATATTAAAGCTAGGTCCAGCCATATACAGTGACTGGATTCAGACAGGCTTTCCCAGCTCCATAAGCGATGGCTTATTATCCTGGTTTGTTCACTGACATTAAGCCACTGTCCACCATTTTGGACGCAGTGAGGAACTTGGGATTAATACAAGTCAGGAATGAAATACCTAAAGATAGATGGCTGAAGGAAAAGCATTCTGCACAGCACTCCTTCCCTGCTTCATAAACCCTGGTTTGTCAAGCTGAGAAAGATTATCCAAACCTGGCCAAGTTTGTTTCTTGGGATTCCTCAGGTGTTGGAGCAGGCAAACAGTATTCCTGCTATTGGGGATTTGTGCTGGACTATTTGCCTTGAAGGATTCATCCTGTTCTCCTTGCCACCCCGGGCTTCTCTTAGCACTCCTTCTCCTGGGTGGAGGCTGAGGCTACCTTACCCCAGTTCATGTCATTCTCCTACAGTTATAATTTTCCCTAATCAATGCTTTACCTCTGCTCCCCATTCCCATTTGTTCCCCACTGCATCATATCGTAGGTGCTCCTGTGAGAATCACCTCATGCCAAATATCCTGTGGAGGATGGTGTACCTAGTGTTCACACTCTCAGCCATCTCAGGCTGTGTACATGCTAAGACTATATGTGAATCGGAGTGTATTGACCTGTCTCGTTTGTTAGATTTGGCATTTTCTTCTGTCTTGTTTATTTTTAATAAAGCTTTTGTCTTCCATGTTACTATATTTTGTTAAAGGATTGCTCAAGTTGGAGATCTCCCCTGTTTCAGAAGCTCTCAGTTGCTGCCTCAGCCCAGAGTTGTTGCTGGTGAAGCCATTCCCTGAAAACCGCAGTCGGCCTCATAAAGAGATTCTGGAGTTTCCAGTACGAGAAGTCTATGTCCCCCATACTGTATATAGGTAAGAGGATTAACATGATCAAGGTAAATCCTTTCTCTTCCTGAATTAGGACCCACATATCTAAATCAAATGAGCTAGACCTCTTGTCTAGTTAGTCATGGGTATCCCAAGGCTGGCCCTGTCATTAGGCAGAACAAGACAGGTGCCTCAGGCCATAAATACTGAGGTATGTAGGGGGGCAGTGACAACAACTCTTCTGGCCATTCCTCCTTATCCTCCTTTTCTTGAAGGAAAAAGCCATGTGTGTCATGCAGCTTGCCCAGTGGCCCTTAAACTAGTTTGCTGTCCTCACAGTGGAGAATGCAGTTCTGTCTCCTGTTTTGAAATTCAGTTCAGCATCTGGTCCAGTTGGCCTTTGTTGGTGAGACGAAGGTGGTGCCATCTTGTCCTCTGCCTCCAACAGCATAATGGCTTGGTCCAGTCCTATGTGTGTCAGTGTTTAACAAGAAACAAATTTAGTTTGTAGGAGACAATATGCACCTACAAAGTTCAGTATTTCAAGTCATAATATTCCTGAGTGGAAAAGGGCACCCAAGCTATATGGGCCCACTAAACTTTGGCCAATGGTTGTAGTTCATTGGGCCATGGGTTTCATTCTTTAGAGCAGTGTTCGGGTGAGTCAAGTATGAAGACATATGGGGAAAGTGATTCATAGCAAAGTTATCAGACGATAAATGTTGAAGACTGTGGAAGTATGACTAGGTGAGGTTGTTGAATGCCTCCTCAAACTTTATTTGTGGTAATTCTAGTGACAGAGAATAACTACTGCATGTGGGGTGCAGTGGCTCAGTCAAGATGCACACTGGGAGAGGATTTGAGAAAAGTCTTGCCCCTTTCCTGGGAGCCACTGCATTTCCATAGAGAAATCTGCCTCCTTTTCTGAGAATAGCTGCAACTGTGAACAATTGGGAGAAAATGTTAAGTGGCGTTTGAAAGGATTAATAATGTCCTCCTTGTGTGTTCAGTGCCCCTCTGCATATATCCCAGCTGTCTTTATTTACCCAGGATAGCCACTGACTTCTGGTTATGTATGGTTGTCCACATTTGGAGAGATAGGGAGTGGGGGATGCTCTTCTAAAATACTGGTAAGGTGAATTGCTTGGACCTCCTACCCATCTTACCTCCTGGTCTTGAAAGGTTAAATCTGTGAGACTGGGCAGGGGGTATGGAAGACAACTGCCATCTGTCCCGAGTCTGTGTGCATGCCAGTGCATGTCCATGAACACTTAATACATCATCCAGCACACTGCCTGCAGTTGCACACATTGCAGCAACTGATGATGTTTGGTTTGAATAGTCAGCAGCCTATCATCAGGCAAATAAGTGTTTTCCCCCTGTGTCTATTCAGTGTGCTGTTTGCTTATAAGTCTGTGCAGAATAGGCTATGAATGAATGAATACAGCTTATAAACGACTGAGACTTTTGGAACGTGCAGTGGGAGTGCAGTGGTTGGGCAATCTGTTAGCGATCCTTGACATGAAAACAAGAGTCTTACACAGTACATTGTGTGCTCATTTCCAGCTGTGAAATGTTAAGAGGGTGTGCATGCCAGATACCGAACAATTATTAGCACCCACTGCATTCACAACAACAACAACAACAACAACAACAACAACAACAACACCAATTTATTATTTATACCCTGCCCTGGACACAGAATTGTCCAAAATGACTCCCAGGCTGCGCACCTGGTACTTCAGGGGCACAGTTACCCCATTCAAGACCAGGGAGTCCTCCATAACTGCCCCCCAAAACAGTATTTCTGTGTTGTCAGGATTCAACCTCAATCTGTTGGCCACCATCCATCTTCCAACCGCCTCCAGACACTCACACAGGACCTTCACCGCCTTCACTGGTTCTGATTTAAAAGAGAGGTAGAGCTGGGTGTCATCTGCATACTGATGATCACCCAGCCCAAACCCCCTGATGATCTCTCCCAGCAGCTGCATGTGGATGTTAAAAAGCATGGGGGAGAGGACAGAACCCTGAGGCACCCCACATGTGAGAGCCCAGGGGACTGAACACTTATCCCCCCACCACTTTCTGAACATGGCCCAGGAGGAAGGAGCAGAACCACTGTATAACAGTGCCCCCAGCTCCCAACCCCTCTAGACGGTCCAGAAGGATGTTATGGTCGATGGTATCAAAGGCCACTGAGAGATCCAGCAGAACTAGGAAATAGCTCTCACCTTGGTCCCTAGCCCGCTGGAGATCACCGACCAGTGCGACCAAGGCAGTTTCAGTCCCATGATGAGGCCTGAATCCCAACTGGAAGGGATCCAAATGGTCCACTTCTTCCAGGGTTCCCTTTAAATTTGCTCACCAGTGTGGCTACCTTTCTCCCTATCGGCGCAGCCTTAGCTTGCTGTTCCAGCAGTCTCCTCTCCTCGAGCCTTGCTGAAAGATCGGTTATGCGTGCCTCCAACTCTGCGTTGCGACGCCACAAATCCTCGAGCTCCCCGCCAGCCCCTTGCTGATCGCCATCGCCACTGTCCCCAGCGGCTCCACACCCCTGCTGCCCGGCTCCCTCTTCTTGGCTCATTGTGGCACTGACCCTTTGCGATCATGAGAAACCTCAATGACTTCCGGGATGCTGTGAGGTTTCTGTAGTGGTTTCTCACGAGTAAGGAGGCTGGATTCTGGTCCGTCTATTTACAGGTTTTATTGTGCAAGTATATACAGTACAATGCAGAGCTCAAGAGTTCGCGTCCACCTTAGTCACTCTCAGATCCTGGAAGTGGCACTTTCCTGGAGTGCCCCCAGCAAAAGAACTTCGGCACCCCCAGTCCCCCCCTTCCCTCTTTGCGTTTCACCCCTCTACGTAATTGGGGCAACAGAAACGTCATTGCTCCCTCCTTTCTAGCCTGGCTGGGTGTGTGTCTGGGCTCTGGAACATCCCCCAGCCCTCTCCCCTCCGGGCTTCCCTCCTGCCTTTTGTTTCCTCTGGATGCTGTCCCACTCTCCTTGTGGCGCTGGGGCTCTGTGTCCTTTGACAGCCCCTGCACCGCCCCGCTGGTCTCTGACGGTTCCCTGGCAGTGACCAAGACAAAAGTGGGCATCCCCATCTTACTCCAGTGTGTGCATGTACACACATACAATACAGCACATCCCACTCAAATGCATGCATTCACCACACACACAGAGACACACATTCATAATTTGCATTTAACACACACATTCTCTCAGAGGATCTCCCAGCATAATCCCTGCAATCCCTGTTTCCTTCCTGCAACTTCTGCTTCTAAAATCAGTAATTTGGATCAAAGTATATATTCCTCTGTTGCCCACCCCCAAATAATCCAGAGAAATTCCAAGTACACCTTCCTTAGTACCAATTGGCATTAATGCCAAACCTCTTGCTGTAATATAGTTCAAGCGGCCTTTGTCTGGCTCACTTCTCCAAAAGGATATGGGAGAATGTGATGCTAATGTCTAATACCAAGATGGAGGTCTATCAAGCCGCTTTATGGAAGTGAGGCATGGGCACTGGTGCCAACTTCAGGGTGCCCTAGTGCCACAATTCTTATGTTGGGGGGCCTGGCCTCTGCCCCCCACTACCTTTGCCCCTCCCACCACTGTGGTGCCCCAGCACCGCCCAATCTTCTTCCCCCGCCACCACCACTCACCAGCACCGCCTTAACTCCAGCACTCAGATGCCGTAGTGGTGACTGAGCTGGGGCCTGTGTCTTCATCATGGGACCTTTGTTGGGACCCACTGTGTCCACAGATGGAGGTTTCGCAGTGGCTGGAGTCCTCATGGCGGAGGCGCAGGCCCCGGTCCAGGTGGGTGGTGGCACTGGAACACGCAGTGTGTGCATGCTGGGCACCCACGGTGTGGGGCCCAAGTTGGCGCAGTGTGGGGCAAGTTACAACTGTCAGGAGTAACACCTCAGCTCATTCCACATATGCTGCATCAGGAGGATTTGGGGTATCAAATGGCAGGACAGAATTCTAAACAAATGCAAAAGTGACATAAAATTATCTCTTGGTTTTCTGAAATTTCATTTCCCCCCAGAAATCTTCTATATGTGTATCCACAACGGCTGAATTTTGCAAACCGCCTGGCTTCAGGCCGAAATATTACAATTAAGATACAGTTTATGTGTGGAGAAGACCCTGCCTGTGCAATGCCGGTAAGATTGTCTATTGTGCATTTCTAGCCAAAATGAAAATAGGCAGCATTTTAAATTTAAAAGTAGTCCAATTTATGACAACATATATTTACTAGGTGGCAAAACAGATCAGATAGTAGCCGAGCTAATTAAAGCTGAAATTAACTATGGTGAGATCTAATACCACCAATTAAAGCCACTTCTGTTAACAAGTCAACTTTAATTTTTATATTTCAAATTGGCATTTGCATGACCTGAGCCTGATCCAAACCTGAGCCTGTCTTCAAATGAATGCTTAATACTGATGCATTATGTTATAACCATAAGCTGTATGTCTTGGTCACTTTTTAATTGATGTTGTTTAATGTATTATGTTTTGTCATGTAGGTGATTTTTGGGAAATCCTCAGATCCAGAATTTGTTGCAGAGGTTTGCACACCAGTTACATATCATAACAAGTAAGGTTATCATTACCATCTATGGCATGGGTTGGCAAACTAAGGTCTGCAGACTGGATCAGGCCCAATTGCCTTCTAGATCCAGCCCGCAGACGGCCCGGGAATCGCTGTGTGGATCGCCGGCACGTGCGTTCTTTCCCTCTTCTTTTCTTCTCAGGGATGGAGCAATCTTGTCCCACGGTGGGAGTTGGCTCGCCCGTCTGCCCACCTCAGCAGGGCAGCGCTGTGAAGGGGGCATGTGACACTGGCTGCCAGCTGCTGCTGCGTTTTCCTCCTGCTCCTCCTCCCTCTCCCTTAGCCTGCCCTTCCTTCCTTCTCCACGCCCCTTTTCCGCATGCTTTCTTTCCTTCCTTCATTCCTCCCATGGTGTTCATTCAGGTGGGTCGCAGCTGCCACTTGCGCGTTGGCGGGCGGCTCTGTCTTCTCCGCGTTGCCTTTCGGGAAGCAGCAGCAGCAGGTGGTGGGTAAAAGCTCTGGCGACGCCCCAGTTGCTCTACCTCCATCCACGGCTCCTCCGCCAAGGCTATTGCTTCTGTCTTCGCCAGCCAACGCAGCCTTCTGCCCTGCCACAGCACCTGGCTGGCTGGAGAAGCCCAACTGCAGCTGGGACAGGTAAAGCAAAGCATCTTGAGGCCTCTTTGCGGGCGAGTGAAATTTGTTCACCGCCACAGCTTAAGAGGCTCCAGAGAGGGCTCCGGGACACTGCTGCTCCTGCTGCTCCTGTGAGTGTTTGGGAAGACAGCTCCCTCCTCCAGCCAATTCCATCGGGCCTAGGAGGCACACATAGCCTGAGCAGCTCTCTGCAGCAAGCGGCGCAAATGTTTTTAATTTTTTTAAAGTGTTCTTCATCTGCTGTACCTTGAATGGTGGTTTTAAAAAAATATTATTTTGTTTTATTATTTTCTTTCTGTTTGGGGAGGGACAAATGTTTAGTCAGGGTGGGGAGTAGTTTAATTTTAGCATAATTGGTTCTTGCTTTGTTTTTACTTTCACTATTTAATTAAGTTATTGTATAGTTTGTATTTTGCTTTTTAAAGGGAAAGGGTCAGGGCTGCCTAGGAGTGGGCCTCAGCCAACAGAATAGCTGGGGCAGGTTCCACCGGGTGTGTGTGTGGTGTAATGGGACACCTGATCTCAGGGATCACGGGCAAGAGGAGGAGTTACGCCAGGACCAGACCATATCATTACCGAGGAGGCAGGTTTAGTTGTTGTTTGAAGACTATCCCTGCTTCCAGGTCTGGTCTTGACAAGATGGATACTGGAATCAGCAAGGGAGACCCACATAACCTGAAGGTGCTGCTGTGCAATGCCAGGTCAATGATTCATAAGACCACTGCCATCCCCAACCTGATTGTGGATGGAGGACTTGACCTGGCATGTGTGACAGAGACTTGGTTGGATGAAGCAGATGGGCCTGTCCTTGCTGCTGCTTATCCACCAGGTTTCTCTTACGCACAGTAACCCAGGTCATGTGGGCGGGGGGGGGGGGGCTGCAGTGATTTTTAGGAAGTCATTAGTTTGCACCAGGCATCCTATTGGGAAGACCCAGTTTTCTGAGTGCATGTTCTGGAAGTTGGGCAATAGGGGCAGTACAGGATTCCTTTTTGTATACCGACCTCCCCGCTGCACCAAGGATTCCCTGCCCAAGCTGCTTCAGCTTGTTCTGGAGACACCTAGTTTGGTTGTCCTGGGGGATTTTAACATCCATGCCGACATGAACTTACAAGGGGCCGCTTGGGACTTCATGGAGAGCATGGCCTCCATGGGGCTGTCCCTGAATAGGTTTGGCGCAACTCATAGCTGCGGACATGCCTTAGACCTAGTGTTCACCTCTACAGATGTTGGTGATCTGACACTAAGTAAAAGCGAAACGAAAGAAGTGCCATGGTTAGAGCACTTCCTGGTGCAACTGGACTTCTCTAAGACCCTTCCCCTCTGCAGGGAGGTGGGACTGATTTGGATGTTCCGCTCATGCCACTTAATGGATCCAATTGACTTCCAGAGATTTTTATCCCATGTTGACGGCCTCTCAGCTGATTCCCTGGTTGCCTGCTGGAATGCAAAGTTAACCAGGGCTATTGACTGTCTGGCTCCGAAGTGCCCTCTCTGGTTGCATGGAGCCCGGACAGCCCCGTGGTTTCCCCCGGAGCTGAGGGTGATAAAACAATCGTTGAGATGGCTAGAGATGGTGGTGGAAAACTCATTTTGAATCAGACCAGACATGGGCCAGAGCTCAATGTCAAGCCTACCAAGTGGCAATGGCGATGGTGAAGAGGACCTTCACTATTGCATCTGCAGAAAACAACAGCAGGAGACTCAGGCGGTTCACAATTTATTGCAACTACCTTAGTCACCGGAGCCTGGTAGGGACCCCAAGATCTCCTGCAATGCTTTTGCAAAGTTTTTTTGCAGATAAAGTCACTCAGATTTGGAAGGAGGTGGGAGCAGGGCTGGGGCGGGAGAGTGCTGGAGTCCTGACTAGTCATGTTACACAGGATCAATTCCAATCTGTTACCTCCGAGCATGTGGACAGGCTGCTTGGACGAGTGAAACCGACCACCTGTCTTTGCCCATCCTGGCTAATAAAAGTGAGCAAGGAAGGGTGATGGCCTCTGTTGGGTGGTGAATGCTTCCCTCTGCGAGGGAGCCTTCCCAGACCTGCTGAAAGAGGTAGTCTTTAAACTGCTTCTTAAAAAAACATCTTTAGACCCGACCAATATGGCCAACTATCACCCAGTCTCAAATCTACCATTCTTGGGCAATGTCAGGTTTAGCACTTCTCCCACACAAGACATGGAAACGCTGGCAGTTTAAGTAGCTGAGGTTTATTTCTCAATAACAGGCTTACAGCAGTCCAAGCTTCCACAACTCATCCTTCGCCGTCGGAGTCAGTTGACTTGACTGGCTTCTAACCCCTCTCAAGGCCAGATATACGCCATGTCCTCCCCTGCCTCCTGCTGGCCTGTCTCTGCTCTAATTGCTTGCTCCACCGCCTACTTCTTGGCGACTCAGGTGCAGCCAATTACTCCTCTGAAGTTGGAGACTCGTTGTTGTTTAGTTGTGTCCAACTCCCCGTGACCCCATGGACCAGGGCACGCCAGGCACTCCTGTCTTCCACTGCCTCCCGCAGTTTGGTCAGACTCATGTTGGTAGCTTTGAGAACACTGTCCAACCATCTCGTCCTCTGTCGTCCCCTTCTCCTTGTGCCCTCAATCTTTCCCAACATCAGGGTCTTTTCCAGGGAGTCTTCTCATGAGGTGGCCAAAGTGTTGGAGCCTCAGCTTCAGGATCTGTCCTTCCAGTGAGCACTCAGGGCTGATTTCCTTAAGAATGGATAGGTTTGATTTTCTTGCAGTCCATGGGACTCTCAAGAGTCTCCTCCAGCACCATAATTCAAAAGCATCAATTCTTCAGCGATCAGACTTCTTTATGGTCCAGCTCTCCCTTCTATACATCACTACTGGGAAAACCATACGGACCTTTGTGTTTGCCTTATAAGGGTTCTATTTACGATACAGTGTCTTGTAGTATCCAAAATGACCCGCCGTAGGGTTATCATGACATTGTTGTAGCACTCGAGCCCGAAGTTCTCCCGCCGAAACATAGAGCACCTCCCCCTTTAACACCTCCCTCTTTCTCGCTGAGGCCCTCGACACTGTCCCCACTTCCTTGCACCGCTTCTA
This sequence comes from Lacerta agilis, assembly GCF_009819535.1. Taxonomy (NCBI): domain Eukaryota; kingdom Metazoa; phylum Chordata; class Lepidosauria; order Squamata; family Lacertidae; genus Lacerta; species Lacerta agilis. The sequence goes on from NC_046322.1 coordinate 61,492,285, forward strand.
GTTTATCTCATGCGAACTCATCTTCTACCACCTGCCTCTTAAACTCTGCAAGGCCCGCTACCTGTGCCGCTGCTAGTTGCAATTGGTGTGGTTTCAACACATATCTCAACCCGGTGTCTGACTCTCCCTCCAGGTATTCGGGCTTTCGGGACAGAGCGTCTGTTCTCTGATTTTGATGTCCCGGTACATATCCGGAAGTTGAATTGGGCAAAAAACTGCCCATCGGATCTGTCTCTGATTCAGGTGCCTCACAGTTCTCCAGTGCTCCAAGTTCTTGTGGTCAGTGCGCACCTCTACCTGGTGTTGGGCCCCTTTGAGCAGATGCCTCCACACGCCCAGAGCTTCCTTTATGGCAAGCAATTCTCCTTCCCAAATGGTATAATTCTGCTCCAATGCATTCAACTTCTGAGAATGAGACACACACAGTCTCAGATCTCCATGCCTGTCCCTTTGTAGCAGCACCGCTCCTATTGCTCTTTCTGATACGTCCGTCACCACTATCATTGTCTGGTATGGGTCTGCATGGTGCAGGTACTCCTCTGTGGCAAACGTCTCTTGTGCTGCCTCCGTCCAGATGAAAGGCTTCTTCCCCCTTAAGCAGTCTATTTTTTAAAAAAATAATATTTATTGCATTTTTTTAAAAAAAGCAACAAACAAAACACAGCATACAAACAAAATACAAAAATTTCACAATCCATCACATTACTATTTTCCATTGTGTGGGGACTTCCCTCAGTCCCCCTCTCTGAGCTGCATTGTCCAATTATCTCCTATAGCAGGTTCCTCTTCTCAAATCTTAAATTTTAATAAAAAGAAAATCAGTCAATTCTGTCCAAAAATTAAATCATATATATTACCGAAAACCTATCTGCACTTCCATAAGGATACATTATATATTACAATACTTCTTCAGATACTCTCTAAATTTCTTCCAGTCTTCTTTCACCTTCTCTTTCTGGTCGTGGATCCTTCCAGTCATCTTGGCAAGTTCCATGTATTCAAATATCTTTATCTGCCAGTCATTTATCGTAGGCATCTCTTGCGTTTTCCAGTGTTTGGCTATTAATAACCTAGCTGCTGTTGTGGCGTACAAAAAGAATGTATAATCTTTCTTTGGTATCTCATCTCCTATAATTCCAAGCAAGAACCTCGGGGCAAGTCCACCACATGTGGTAAAAGGTACCTTATTTTTCCTTGCATTTCCAACACTTATTATCAGATACATGATGCATTTTTGCCAATTTCACTGGTGTTAAATACCATATACATCATTTTCAGCATATTCTCTTTCAATAGATTACAAGCAGTAAATTTCATACCTTTTTCCACAGTCTCTCCCAATCATTCAACATAATCCTACATCTTTTGCCCAATCAATCATCACTGACTTCACTTGCTCATCTTTTGTGTGCCACTCCAGCAACAAATTATACATTTTAGATATATATATATTTTTTTTTGTATCAAGCAACTCTGTTTCCAAACGTGACTTTCAAATGAAAAACCAAAAATTTTCATGTCCGTTTTAAATACTTCATTAATCTGATGATATTGTAGCGAATCATTTAACTTGTCTTTAAGCTGTACATATGGCTTTAATATATATTTATCTTCTAGCTCAATCAGGACGTCTCTATATTTTAGCCATTTGGCCTCTGTACTCAACCTTCTATGGGCCTTAGCCTCCAACAGTGAAATCCACAAAGGTGTTTTTCTTTCTAACAAATCTTTGTATCTAATCCAAACATTATATGATTTTTAAAACCTCTGTGGGCCTTTATCTTATCATACCAAACATAAGCATGCCAACCAAACACATTATCAAAACCTTCTAACTCCAAGAGATCTGAATCTTCCAAAGTAAACCAATCTTTTAACCAGCAAAATGCTGCAGGTTCATAATAAATTTTTAGATCTGGCAGGGAAAATCCACCTCTCTCTTTTATATCCGTTAACAATTTATATTTAATTCTTGGCTTCTTCCCCTGCCAGATAAATCTAGATAGTACCTTCTTCCATTCACTGAAACATTTCACCTTGTCTATTATAGGGATCACTTGGAATAAAAATAGCATTCTTGGTAGCACATTCATCTTAACTGTTGAGATCCAGCCCATCAGAGATAATTTCAGGTTTGACCATATATCTAAATCTTTCTTAATTTCATTTCACAACTTTTCGTAATTATCCTTGTATTAATTCAATTTTTTTAGCAGTCAGTTTTACACCCAGGTATTTCACCTTTTTCACAAAACTCAAGCCAGTGGCTGCTTCCAATCTGGTTAACTTCATTTTTAATGTTTTTACCTACAACTTTAAAGGTAAAGGGACCCCTGACCATTAGGTCCAGTCGTGGCTGACTCTGGGGTTGCAGCGCTCATCTCGCTTTATTGGCTGAGGGAGCCGGCGTACAGCTTCCAGGTAGTTTTTCTCTTACTTAGCTTAAAACCAGCAAACTGCCCAAATTCTTCAATGAGATCCAGTGCTTTAACAGCACTGGTCTCTGGTTCTTGTAGAGTCAAAACCAAATCGTCGGCAAAAGCTTTTAATTTGTACTGCTTTGACTCTACTCTAATGCCTTTTACATCAACATTCTTTCTTATCAAATTCAGCAAGACCTCCAGTACAGTTATAAATAAGAGAGGGGAGAGTGGGCACCCTTGCCTGGTACCCTTTTCAATTATTAACTCCTCTGAAACCACATTGTTAACTATAACTTTTGCTTTTTGTTCCGAATAAATTGCATTAATGCCATTTTAAAAAAAATTTGGCCAACCTCTATCTTATGCAAATTCCTTTTCATAAAACTCCAGGATACATTATCAAAGGCTTTCTCTGCATCAATAAACATCAAGATTGCTTTATAATCCTTTTTTTGCCTCCAACAGTTCTAAAATATCCACAATATTTCTAACATTATCCTTCATATGTCTACCACGTAGGAAACCCGCCTGGTCTTTATGAATGAAGTCACTTAAGACATTCTTCAATCTTCTTGCCAATATATTTGCAAAAATTTTGTAATCCACATTTAATAATGAGATTGGTCGATAGTTCTTTACTTACATTTTATCCGTATCTGGTTTAGGGATCAGGGTAATAAAGGCTTGTTTCCAGGTTTTGGGTGCTTTGCCTCCCCTCATGATTTTATTGCAAACATCAGTTAAAGGTTGAATTAGCCATTCCTTTAGCGTTTTATAATATGTTGCCGTCAGTCCATCTGGCCCTGGGGCCTTGCCAATTTCCATCTGGCCTATTGCCATCTCCACTTCTTGCATCATTATTGTGTCATTGAGAAGGGTCCTTTTTTCTGTGGGAATTTTCTGCAAACCTTTAGAATCCACAAACTGATATAGTTTGTCCATGTCCTCTTTTTCTCTTCTATACAGCTGTTTATAAATTTTCCAAAAAGATGATCTGATCTCTGCAGGGTTCTCAATATTTTTTCCTGCATCCACAATGGAGGTAATTGTATTCAATTTCTGTCTCTTTTTCAATTGCCAGGCAAGTAATTTACTACATTTATTTGCTGATTCGAATGTCCTCTGTTTCATCATTTTAATTTTCCATTCAATTTCCTGATTGACAATTTGAGAAAATTGCGTTTGCAAGGCCTTAATCTCTTTTTGGACTTGTTGATTTTTTGGGTTTTTCCTTAAATCCTTTTCTTTTTCTTTCAACTGTACTAGGATCTTGTCCTTTTTATCATTTTGGGCCTTCTTTCTAATTGCATTTTGTTGTATTAGAAATCCTCTCACCACTGCTTTGCTTGCATCCCAAACAACCCTTTCTTCCGCTTCTGTCCTTAAATTCAGTTCGAAATAATCCTTGAGGATCGTTTGGGCCTTCTTCAATATTTGATCATTCCTAAGCAGTACTTCATTCATCCTCCATCTGAAAGAACCCTGCAGAGACAACTTGATTTCCAGCAATACTGAATTATGATCCGAACAAGTCTTTGATAAGATATCTGTCTTAGCGATTCTTGGAGCAAGTTCTTTGGATAGCCAGATGTAGTCTAGCCGGCTAAATGACTGATTAGCTTCAGAGTGGTATGTGTAATCTTTTCCCATCATATTCCTTAATCTCCAACTGTCCACCAGGTCAGAATTTTCCACCAACTCAAAAAGGTTTTTGGCAGTCTTCCATCGTTTGTACACAACTCCATTAAAATCTCCAAGTAATCCCTCAAGCAGTCTAAGTGGAGTCGTCAGCTGAGAATAGATTCCTCTCTGCTGGGCGTGTCCCTAACAGACAAGGTGATTGAGTGGGTGGTTGCTGAACAACTCCAAGCATGCCTGGAGGATGCGGACCATTTGCATCCCTTCCAGTTGGGATTCAGGCCTCACCATGGGACTGAAACTGCCTTGGTTGCGCTGGTCGATGAACTCCGGCAGGCTAGGGACAAAGGTGAGAGCTGTTTCCTAGTTATGCTGGATTTCTCAGAGGCCTTTGACACCATTGACCATAACATTCCTCTGGACCATTAGAGGGGCCAGGAGCTGGGGACACTTTTATACAGTGGTTCTGCTCCTTTCTCCTGGGCCGTTTCCAGAAAGTGGTGGTGGGGGATGAGTGTTCAGACCCCTGGGCTTACTTGTGGGGTGCCTCAGGGTTCCGCCTCCCATGCTTTTTAATATCTATATGAAGCTGCTGGGAGAGATCATCGGGGTTTGGGCGGGGTGTTCATCAGTATGCAGATGACACCCAGCTCTACCTCTCTTTTAAATCACAACCAGTGAAGGTCCTGTGTGAATGCCTGGAGGCTGTTGGAGGATGGATGGCAGTTAACAGATTGAGGTTGAATCCTGACAAGACAGAAGTACTGTTTTGAGGGGATGGGGTGGGCGGGTGTGGGGGACTCCCTGCTCCTGAATGGGGTAACTGCCTCTGAAGGACCAGGTGCACAGCCTGGGAGTCATTTTGGACTCACAGCTGTCCATGGAGGCACAGGTCAATTCTGTGTCCTGGGCAGCTGTCTACCAGCTCCATATGGTATGCAGGCTGACACCCTACCTGTCCACGGACTCTCTCGCCAGAGTGGTGCTTGCTCTAGTTATCTCCCGCTTGGACTACTGCAATGTGCTCTGCGTGGGGCTACCTTTGAAGGTGACCCAGAAACTGCAATTAATCCAGAATGCGGCAGCTAGACTGGTGACTGGGAGTGACCACCAGGACAATATAACAATGAGATCTGCATTGGCTCCCAGTACATTTCCAAGCACAATTCAAGGTGTTGGTCCTGACCTTTAAAGCCCTAAATGGCCTCGGTCCTGTCTACCTGAAGGAGTGTCTCCACCCCCATTGTTCAGCCCCGACACTGAGATCCAGCGCCAAGGGCCTTCTGGCGGTTCCCTCATTGCGGGAAGTGAGGTTACAGGGAACCAGACAGGGGGCCTTATCGGTAGTGGTGCCCGCCCTGTGCAACGTCCTCCCATCAGAGGTCAAGGAAATAAGCAGCTATCCTATTTTTAAAAGACATCTGAAGGCAACCCTGTTTAGGGAAGTTTTTCATATTTAATGCTGTATTGTTTTTAACACTCGATTGGGGTCCACACAGAGTGGCTGGGGAAACTCAACCAGATGGGCAGAGTATAAATTAATAATAATAATAATAATAATAATTATTATTATTATTATTATTATTATTATTATTATTATTATTATTATTATTTCAAAATATAGTCCAGCCCCCCACAAGGTCTGAGGAACAGTAGACCAGCCCCATGCTGAAAGTTTGCTGATCCCTGATCTATGGCCTCATATATGAGAAAAATTCTTTAGTTAGGGAGGCTCACCTGGCACCTTTGTTACATATCTTTAAGCACCAAGCAAACACATTCCTCAACTCCCAGGCCTTTGGCTAATTAAACAATCTGTGGCTTTTTAAACTGGGGGAGGGCATATTGTTCTGTTAGTTACTAGGTTATGTATTTTTGCGTTTTTATATTGTAAACTACCCTGTGATCCTCAGACGAAAGGTGGTATAGAAATTTAAATGAATGAATGAATGAATGATTATTATTGGGTTGGGTTTTAAAAACCAATTCATGGAAGAAAATCAGTGGTTAAGATGGCTGCATCAGTTGCTCTTAAATATTAGATGGCAAAGGGAAGAAAGTAATCAGTCAGGAATAGTCAATCTCGAGCCCCCAGTCAGTGGCAAATCAAGGTCAGGTGGTATCCGGTGTGGAAAATTTCTTGCCTCCCCCTCACATTGGGAAAAAAATTTGCCTGCAGAAATGGTTTGACTTTATTTAAAAAAAAATTTTTACACACTTGATCTTAGCCAAAAGGGACTTCCGGCGAGACGCCATTGCTGACGGTCGAGGGTCGTTTCGGCAGCGAGACGACCCTGGCCTTCCTGGGGGTTAGGAGCTCCGCTACCGCACAGCGGGCTCCGTTAAACCGCGGGTCGAGCATCCCGCGGCGTGGGCTCTCCAGCTGGCCCCATATTGCGCTGAACCCTTCTCCCGTTCCCCATGTAAAAGGGGCGCGGGAGTGAAGGAACAACGGCGCAGGGCTGTGGAGGCTATGCCCCAGCCGGGAAGGCGAAGTGGCGGTAGCCGCCAGCAACGAGCGTGTCGTTCTTACCTAATCTGAAGCAAAAGATGAAGAACCCTGTAAGCCGTAAGTACGGAGTTTAATTGGACTGAAAATTTTTAATTGGCTTTCCGGGAGGAACGTTAAAAGGAAGCCCGTTCCTCTCCCTGCCGAACGGAAGAAAATAACAAGGTTTCTAGCTGATACAATGTCTTCACTGAGCTCTCTTTTTGACAAGTACGATCGGTTGAATCCCCGTCAGGGGAGGATTAAGATGTTGGAAGTATTTCTTCTTTAAAGCTGTTGGTTTACAATTTCTGCACCCTGATTAGGGGGGAAATGGCGGCTGAAACTTGTGGCTTAAAGATGGAAAAGTACTGAACTTTGATATTCCCTGCCTACTTCTACCATGCTTGGTTTCGTTTTTAAACTGGCTTTAGATCCGGGTATAACCCAAGAACAAAGGATAATTCTGTTGAAGTTAGAACTTTTAAACCAGAAATTAAAACTGTTGAACCAGAATGCTGATGGAAAGTTTTTTGGAATCGGAAAGGCTTCTGAGAACTTTGCTAAATTGGAAAGAAACCTTGCCAGAGAACTTGAGGAAATATTTGAGGAACAAGATACAGTGACTATGCAACTCCAAGAAGAGGAAAAACCCTGTTGGTGTGAGAGGTCCAGGGTTGTATTGAGACATATTATATCCGATTTCTGGGGTGAGAGCCCAGAAATGAAGGAAAAACAATTTTGGAAACTACAATTAGAAGATGACTGGAAGTTTGAAACGGAGATGCTGGACGGTGACGTATCGTATTTCCTGAGGAGCTCTGCAAGGATGTTTGTGGACAGTATCTTGGCCTTTGGATACAAAGAAAAAGAGGATATTCTGGACAATGATGTTGGAAAGGGGTGGAGAGAGGTTTGGTGGGTGATCCCGAGATGGCGAGGGAAAATGGCAAGAAGAGGGGTAGGGTGAAAAATCTTTAAAATGTAACTAGGACGGCTCATCATGGTACCCTGAAGTCAGTATGTTAAGAATTTTTTGATTTGGTTCTGAGAAGAGATACTTGGATTGTTTCTGTATAAGAATAGTGTGATATTATATAAGGTTAGAATAAAAATATTAGCAGCAGTTTTAGTAAAATAAGGAGTTAAGATTTGTTTTAAGAAGTACCGTATTTTTTGCTCCATAAGACGCACTTTTTTCTTCCTAAAAAGTAAGGGGAAATACCTGTGCGTCTTATGGAGCGAATGGTGGTCCCTGGAGCTGAATTGCCCAGGCGCCAAAAGCAGATTGTGCTTTTTATTTTACAAAGAGAAAAGGGAGTGTTGAAAGGACCCCGCTCAGCAGCTGATCAGCAGGAGATCGGGAGAGAGATAAGAGTCCCCGGCTCCCTTTCAGCCCCGCCCTCCTTTGTTGAATGTGCTGCAGAGGAAGGTTGTTTGTTTCCCCAGGACATGTGACTGGCTGATTAGATTATCTGTCTGGAAACAGTAGAAATGACTCCCTTTCCTTAAGATTTTTCAGAAATGTGAGTTAAACCCCATAAAAACAGGGCTTTTCCTCTTTGCTTTTCCCCCTTTGCAAAAGGAGCTTTGCTTTTCCCCCTTTGCAAAAAAAGCTGCAAAACCTTTAGCTGATCCTCAAAACAAAAACAAAAACAAAAAAAACCCCTAGGGCTTTTCCCTTTGCAAAAAAAGCTGCAAAACTTTTAGCTGATTCTCAAAAAAGGCCTTTTGCCTTTGCAAAAACAGCAGCAAAACCTTTAGCTGATCCTCCAAAAAAACCACCCCCAAAACCCCAGGGCTTTTCCCTTTGCAAAAAAAGCTGCAAAACTTTTAGCTGATCCTCAAAAACAAAACAAAAAACAAAACAAAACAGGGCTTTTAGAGGAGGAAAACCAGAAAAATATTTTTTTTTTCTTGTTTCCTCCTCTAAAAATGAGGTGCGCCCTATGGTCCGGAGCGTCCTATGGAGCGAAAAATACAGTAATATTTTGTATTATGAAGCTACATTTTGTATTAAGAAGTTATATTTGGATATTTTGATGGTAATTGATTTAAATTTCAGAGATGAGAAAGTTATTAAAGTAAATTAGAACTGGAAGCACAGGAGAGAAACGGGGGAAGTCCCCTAATTAGATTTGAAATAAGATTTTAATTAGTGAAAGGAGTGTTGGTGTTCCAGTGTGGGTTTGTATTTCTTTTATTTCTGTTTTGCTTGTTGTATTTGTCTTATTGTATTTGTTTTTGTTTTGTTGTGGAAAACCAATAAAATCTTTGTAAAAAAAAATAAAAAATTTTACAGAGCCAAAGTTGTTGAGCTTTTTGGGGGGAGCGGGCGGACAGTTTCGGTAGTGGAAAGCCTGCATGTGCCAAAGCCACAGCATCTCTCACAGATGTTGAGTGTCACGCAGCATTTTGTCACCCCCTCGGAGGTGTCACCTGGGGCAGAGGCACCTTGCGACGCCTCAGGGCAGATGCTGCACCTGATCTCCGCCGAGGTGGCTGCCAGATCCCTTGCAGGAGAGGGAAGGTGGTCTCAGTTCCTACTGCTGTTTATTATAACCTCAACTCTTGTGAGCATCTGTTTAGGGAGCAACCCTGCGCTTTGTTCCTACCCTCCCCCCCCTTCTCCTCTTTAAGGTCCTGATGTGATGGGTTGTAAAACAGTTCAAAAGAAGTTGAATGAGTTGCCTAAATTCTCCAGGATTTTCTTTCTTAACAGTTCCCCCCACGCCACCCAGATTTGTTGTCATCAGTCCTTCCTCCCTCTCCTGTGTCATAGTTACGCTGGGGAAATGCTGTGCCTTTGATGGAGTTTTATGCCAGGGATGCCCTCCCTCAAATTAAAACAGGACAGAGAGTGGGCTTGAGATGGGAGCAGGGAGGAGGAGGAGGAGGAGGGCACAGGTTTGCGGGACAGGCGGGAGAGTTGGGGTGTGTGTGTGGGTGTGGGTGTGCTTGCCACCCTTCCTGTTGTGCTCTGAGCGCTGGCGGTGGGCTGATGCTGCCGGCTCAGGGAGAGCTGTGTGTGTGTGTTTGCATGCTGACTTGCCAACCTTCCCATGGGAACTGGAACTGCTGCACCCTGCCTCATAGGAGGAGGATTCCCCCCCATTAGGAACGGGATCCTAGCCTGCACCCGTTTTTGGCAAATGGGGATGCCGGCTGGGACTTGGGCTGCGCCAGGGGGCAGAGTGGGCAGAGCCGATGGAGGTAACATGTATTTTGTTAAAAATATTGATTTATAACAAGCTCTTCAGGTTTTATGGAAGCGACTATCATTTGTTATTATTTTTATCATAAGCTCAGCCAAATATAATATGTTTAAGTTGAAGAATGACCATGGGAGAGTGTGGTAGATAACTACCAGTTTTTGATATTGAAAAGTGGATCAAACCTTGCTGGAAGTTGGACATGCCTGGTCTAGGACATCAGGTGCTACGGTATTAAACAAGCAATACCAGTCTTGATGGACCACTGATTCACCCTAAGGCTATGAGAGCACAATAGAGGCAGGAATCTTCAAGGCAACATTTTTAGCATGGGAGCATTATCTTCATTTTTCTCCTAGTATCAGACTCATTATTAGGAAGTAGGTAGAGCAGGGCTTGCTGCTTCTTTTTTGATTCTTTAGTCAGAAGGCTTTGCCCAACTGTTGCACTGCCAGAAGGCTGTGTTCTTTTGCTGTGCTCTTTTGCTGGACAGCCATCACTTGGGAATTGCTGGATGGAGCATCTTTGTGATGGATAATGAGTAGTTTAGTGGGGCTGGTTGTGTTGGTGAACAAGGTGTATAAATCATTGTCTTCCTGAAGAGTGAATATTTCTGCAAAGGAGTGGTGAAATTGATCTAATAAATTTGTTATTCTGATCCACCAAAGATTTTTTGAACAAAATAGTGGCACTGAAATATGAAATCTTCAGAGGTGGCTGATGAAGCTACAGTGTTGCCAATGGCTGCATAGTGCTTAAAAAGCCAGGAGAAGGCTGCAGGTTCACAGGCTCCTCTCCACCTCCTTGGTCAAGTTGGAATTCCGCTATTCGGCCTTAACACTGCTACATATGTTTGTTTTATTTTTTGTTTTCAAATGTAGATCTCCTGATTTCTATGAAGAAGTGAAAATTAAGCTGCCAGCTAAACTCACAGAAAAACATCACCTGCTGTTCACATTTTACCACATCAGTTGTCAGCCAAAGCAAGGAGCCTGTGTAGAAACTCTCCTGGGATATTCAGTAGGTCAATTTTGGTTCATGTTGGCAAGTTCTTAAGGAAATAGACATTTTCCACAAAGCTCAACAATGTTCCACTGCAACAATTTCCCCCTGCAAAACTTGCAAAAGATTTTTCAACCAAAGGCAAAATTATTTGAATTTCTTATGCATGGATGCAAGATTTCAAAGGAGCATGAGTGAAATATAATCCATCACACTATCATGTTTGTAATGTGTGTGACAAAAGCATACTAGAACACAGCTGCAACACACTTGTACATATGTGAAAGGCATATGTAACATAGTTCAAATGACAATAAAATGAGACACGCATAGGTCACAGACAGATGTGCCAGTGCCTGTTGCATCTGTTGCATGTATGATAGTGTATGGACTGGGTACACATGTCTTAGTTCCCACATATAACTCATGTATATCACACCTGTCATAGGCATGTGGCATGTCATCCGTCATCCCAACTAGGAATGACTCCATCCAGGGGCAGCTGCAGCTCTGGTGTATAAATGTATAGCCTACCAAGAAGAGTACTCTGCCTTCATTTGGTTGGACTCTTAAAAAGCTATTCATGATTTTTGATTCAGAAACTAATTAATCACTTTTAAAGAATGAAAGATGGTGGCAGTGATCCACATAACATGTCTACAAAGTAGCTATCGAAGAAAATAGACTGTAAAAGTCTTTACAGTATTCACTATAGGAAGGAATACAATATCAGTTGGTATTTAAATCTTTTACTCAAGAATATAATTAAGCCAGATCAGTATCCAGCATCATATGAAGTAATAATATAACACTGCTTTTCCATTCATTTCTTCAGTGGCTGCCAATTCTGTTAAATGATCGTCTCCAAACAGGCCATTATTGCCTCCCTGTTGCCTTGGATAGACTGCCTGCCAACTATTCCATGCACTCAGCAGAGGTAATGGACAAAACCACAGAAAGAAACAGTTTACCCTTTTAAACAGACATCAAGTATTCAGTCTGAACAATTTATTTTCGGTATAATGCATAGGTGGGCCACTTTCCTTCAAGGGTAATCTGGGTGGACCCAGAGACAAAAGTGTTCTGCATTATCTAACCTGGAATAAAGATTGTCCAAGTCAATTGACTGACTTTTTCCCAAGTCAAGCATCCAGGATAAAAGACAGGGGTGGCAGGCGCGCCGAGTTCCACCCAATATTGGGGGGGGGGCTGGTACGCATGCATGATGTCACATGGTGGGAGGAAGCCCAACGGGGCCTAGTTGCAGCTGCAACCTGACAGGGCCTGCCAGGCTGCGGAATATTGAGGGGCCACAGCCTTCCCTGGTGTGCCGGGGGGGGGGGCACCATTTATTTTTTATCAAATAAAATACCACCCCTTCTAATTGTTCTGAAACTTAATAAAAGGAAGAAGAAACCACTTTGGGGGAAAATAAGGAGGGAAACAAATAGGAAGGAAAGAACTCTGATGAGATGGAAAACTGAGGAAGCTTCCTAGGCCCTTTTTTAGGGGGGTTATTGGGTTGTTGTTGTTTTTATTCTGATTATGTATTTTGTGATTTTGTATTTTGATTTTGTTCTGTGAACCGCACTGAGAAAAAGAAAGAAACCTTCAGGAGGTGTAAGGGGCTGTATAAAATGAAGTCCAGGCCACAAGTTGCCTACCTGCATACTAATATTTGCCTTCCTTAAATAGAGTATCATATATAAATGCAAGGGGTGTATACACTAGGGGTGCAATTCAACATTGCACTAAGATGAATTTATCAGCTTGCCAGGCAGAATAACCCTCTTCTGCCATGTGCTGTTCTCGGGGTTCTCTTGGCACCACCAGAGCTACACAGGGTGGAAGCAAGGTTGGAAAATCCCATGCATAGGAATCCTACTGAAGGGGTTCATTAGGTGGATCCTGCCCTATGTATGTTAAATCTCAGCAAAGATGAAGAGATACTGAGGGGGGCGGGAATTTTTCTATATGCAAGCACAGCCACTAGAGTAGCTACAAAATGGAAATCACAGAATATACCTACCAAGGAGGAATGGATTTGTAAGCTAAATGAATATCTAATCTTGGCAAAATTAACTGCTATAATAAGAAATCAATAGAACCAAAAATTAAACAAATTGGAAATGCTATGAGGACTATATGGAAAAGCACTGTTCAAAAAAAGATATTCTAATATGCCTAGACTAAAATGTGAAGTATGTGACAGAAGAGAATTCAGTAAAGAAAGAAAATAGAAATAATAAAAAACTGGGGAAGATCACAGAATGCAAAGAATACTGTAATATATGTACTGGAAGGAAATCGAGGGGGGGAGGGAAGTAAGAGGAGAGAGAAAAGAACAAACGAGTGATTAAGGATACAGAAAGGGGGGGAGGGAAAATGGTGGTGGAATTGACAGATCTGTAATGTATTGTAATGTATTGTAATACAACAGAAAACTAATAAATAAATAAAAATGCAATTTTAAAAAATCTCAGCAAAGTCTCTGGAAGTAATATGGGGAGAGACATAATCTGGTTCTCCAGCATGAAACAAAAACCCAGATGAATTAATCACATACTGTAAGCCATATAAAATGCCATGCCATAATCACAGCAACCTGATAGGCTGAGAATGACCTGGACTGGATTGCAAATGTTAATGTTGGGTGTAAACATTACGTGTTAATTGCAAAAAAGGCCAAAAACTTAGTAGAATTGTATTGGCATCTTGAATACATTGTGTGTGTGTGTGTGGTTTGATCAAGTTGTTTTATCTTCAATACAGAAAGTTCCTCCACAATCTCCTCCAGTTAAATGGGTTGAAGGACACAAGGGAGTGTTTAATATTGAGGTGCAAGGTATATCATCAGTTCACACACAGGTGAGGATTTAATTTTTACCTAGAGACTGGCAACTGAAATCCCAAGCATCAGAGGAGTTATTTCAAGTTCATCACTTGGATAAAATGACTTACTTAAAAAAATTCTGGCATTAGAAAAAACATTTGTTGGAATACCTGAAGCCTGAGTTAGAGCTGTCACTAGCTTCCAATTCAAGGAAACCCAACTTAAAATATAATGCAACTTGCTTATTTGTGTGGTTCCATGAGACTTTTTTTTAGAGTCTTAAAAACCACAATGCAGCACAGGTGCTGAGCAAGACTGGTTTGCAGTCCTGTTGTGTTCCCAACGAAGTTCTCAAAGAAGCCCCCTAGACGAAAATGGTGTCATAACTTCCAATTGAAATCATGTGCATTGCCCTTACAAGTATCCATGAAAAGAACCAAGGAGAAGGTGTCAACTTCCAGTAAATTTGGAGCCTGTTCATATACCAGTTTTAGCGGAAGGGGTGCTTCATAAGCCTTTCTCATTAGACCATTTTAGGCATGAACCCCCAACACACACAAACCGGTTCTTCTGCTACTTGGGTGTGTGTGGTGTGTGTGTGTGTGTAATGGAATATGGGTGCACATTAAGTTCAACAAAGTTTATTCATGTGTATCTTAGAATAGGGTTGTGCTTCAAATGGGGAAATAAAACCTGTTCCAGGATAAAAGGTATGATGTGGTGTTCTCCAAATGTAATCTTAGTTTCATTGCTTTGTTGGCTTTTTCACTTTAAATTAAAGCAGTTAAGATTACAATCCTGAAAAAATTACACAAAATGATGTGTTAGATTGACTTAATGGAATTGTGAGTAGGATCACATTGTCATATTTTTAAATGTTACTGAGAAGTTTCTAGATTCTGGCACAAATACATAAATAGCAGACTAGCGTGATTGCATTACAACTTAATTTCTATAAATATTGTCCTGTATTTCAAAGCAGTTTTGAATTTTAGAGAAATATCAGACATAATTAAACATTGATCCCTTATGATTTCTTACCATCTTCCATTTTCTGTTTGGATTAATAATTAGTAGTGGAATAGATTCCCCACATCATATACATCTTTCTGGCTTATATTTATAGGACAATCACCTGGAGAAATTCTTCACCCTGTGCCATGCACTAGAAAGCCAAGTTGCATTCCCCATTCGAGTGCTGAATGAGAAGATCACAGAAGCCACTCTTGAACATGAACTAAAACTCAGCATTATCTGCTTGCATTCCTCCCGCCTGGAGCCCCTTGTGTTGTTTTTACACTTGGTGTTGGATAAACTCTTCCAGTTGGCTGTCCAGCCTATGGTTATAGCTGGCCAGACAGGTACTTATCATTGTAGTTTCATAAAGTGATGCTGTTGATGGCCAAACCCCATCATACTTTCTGCAGCGTTTTGGTTTGGTTTTACAATAAAATGCTATTTGCTACATAAATAGGAAGAAAAGTGTTTTGAGGAATGTATTTGCACAGGGGTGTCTGTGATAAAGTGGACTTGGATCCTTTTATACATTTTCTTTGATGTATCAGAAACTAAGTGTTTTCTTTTTGTCTCCAGCCAACTTCTCCCAGTTTGCTTTTGAATCTGCAGCTGCGATAGTGAACAGCCTCCACAACAGCAAGGACCTGAGCAAGGACTTGCATGGCAGAAACTGTCTCCTAGCATCTTATGTCTACTATGTCTTCCGCCTTCCTGAAGTACAAAGAGATGCTATCAAGCTAGGTATTGTTTTTGGGCTTCTAGTAAAAATAAGCTGCTTATGAACTGAACCTTCTGGTTGTGGGCAGCAATTAAGAAGGTCCTGAAACCCTCTTTGCTCATTTATAGCTCAATCATGTGGATAAGTGCTCAGAAATAAATTGCAGTGAGTGCTGCTGGTCTTAACTCCAATTAAGGGTGCACAAGGTAACAGCGTCACTGAGGATGAGCCAGATGAGGAGATGTATGTGACATAGTAAATGCTATGTATGTTGAGTGATGCAATGTCTGAAATTGCATCATCACTAAAGGACCTCTGGACAGTTAAGTCCAGTCAAAGGCGACTGTGGGGTGTGGCACTCATCTCGCTTTCCGGCCGAGGGAGCCGGCGTTTGTCCACAGATAGCTTTTTGGGTCATGTGGCTAGCATGACTAAACCACTTCTGGCACAATGGGAAACCATGACGGAAGCCAGAGCACACGGAAACTCCATTTACTTTCCCACCGCAGTGGTACCTATTTATCTAATTGCACTGGTATGCATTCAAACTGTTAGCCTGGCAAAAGCTGGGACAGAGCAACGAGAGCTCACCCCGTTGCGTGGATTTGAACCTTGCCAACCTTTTGATCAACAAGCTCAAGAGGCTCAGTGTTTTAGACCACAGCGCCACCCATGTCCCTGATGCATCATCATCACTGTCAGGTGGATGTCTAATCTTTCACCAAGGGCAATGACATACCTCCACAGTCTTCCATGACTTAAGGATGGAACCTAATACATAGATTATAAGCACAGAAGAATGACATAAAAGTATATGTACATCTGCAGTGGCCTGCCAATCCTCCTCCCATGTGTGGAGTGGACAGAAGAGGCTGCCTAGGGAGCCAGGGCATCGCATGAGGTGCTGGATAGCACGTGGATGAGCATCACCACTTGAGTTAGGAGCAAAGGCTGATAGGACATGGGCTACAATAATGTTTTCCTCTTGGCAGGTGCAACAGGCAGCACTAACCCAATTGAATCTCGTTATTACACGTATGGCCGCACCACAGCTATCTCCGTGGGCTCTCGACTCTTGCAAAGCCGGGTAACAAGCTGCAGTAATCCAGACATTGCTGGGACACAGGCTTCTACTGATGAAGAAGTCAGAAACATGTCTTCCAAGGTAAGGGGCAAGAATAAGATCCTGGAAAGCTGAAATTCAGGATGGGTTTCATTTTTGGTGCTTATTGTTGCTACACCCAGTAGCTAATGTAGTGTAGTTTATTGGAGCAACTAGAGTCGCTTCATGGACTAAGCACTAAGTGTTAACAGTTGTTTAACACTTATAGCAAGCATTATATTGCTTATGTTTACAATTATTGGATCATCAAATGGCTAGAGCCAGTTACTGATCTCATTTGAGGCTTTGAGGCAGGTAATGCAAAGGATGCCAGTGTTTTTTACAGTAGCAATCATTACTTTGCATTGCAGAATATAGGAAATCACAGAATACAAACAAAAGAGGAATAAAATCCCAAATGCACCTCAAACGTTCCAAATAACTTCATAATAAAACAGGGCAAAAATACAAAATCTGCACTAACTTTCATGTAATGCCCTTCTGGTTGTTGTTGTTGTTTAGTCGTTCAGTCGTGTCCGACTCCTCGTGACCCCATGGACCAGAGCATGCCAGGCACTCCTGTCTTCCACTTCCTCCTGCAGTTTGGTCAGACTCATGCTGGTAGCTTTGAGAACACTGTCCAGCCATCTTGTCCTCTGTCATCCCCTTCTCCTTGTGCCCTCAATCTTTCCCAACATCAGGGTCTTTTCCAAGAAGTCATAGAATCATAGATTTGGAAGAGACCACAAGGGCCATCCAGTCCAACCCCCTGCCAAGCAGGGAACACCATCAAAGCATTCCTGACAGATGGCTGTCAAGCCTCTGCTTAAAGACCTCCAAAGAAGGAGTCTTCTCTTCTCATGAGGTGGCCAAGTATTGGAGCCTCAACTTCAGGATCTGTCCTTCCAGTGAGCACTCAGGGCTGATTTCCCTAAGAATGGATAGGTTTGATCTTTTTGCAGTCCATGGGACTCTCAAGAGTCTCCTCCAGCACCATAATTCAAAAGCATCAATTCTTTGGCGATCAGCCTTCTTTATGGTCCAGCTCTCACTTCCATACATTACTACTGGGAAAACCATAGCTTTAACAATACGGACCTTTGTCGGCAAGATGATGTCTCTGCTTTTTAAGATGCTGTCTAGGTTTGTCATTGCTTTCCTCCCAAGAAGCAGGTGTCTTTTAATTTCGGGACTGCTGTCACCATCTGCAGTGATCATGGAACCCAAGAAAGTAAAATCTCTCACTGCCTCCATTTCTTCCCCTTCTATTTGCCAGGATGTGATGGGACCAGTGGCCATGATCTTAGTTTTTTTGGTGTTGAGCTTCAGACCATATTTTGCACTCTCCTCTTTCACCCTCATTAAGAGGTTCTTTAATTCCTCCTCACTTTCTGCCATCAAGGTTGTGTCATCAGCATATCTGAGGTTGTTAATATTTCTTCCGGCAATCTTAATTCCGGTTGGGGATTCATCCAGTCCATCCTTTCGCATGATGAATTCTGCATATAAGTTAAATAAGCAGGGAGACAATATACAGCCTTGTTGTACTCCTTTCCCAATTTTGAACCAATCATTTATTCCATATCCAGTTCTAACTGTAGCTTCTTGTCCCACATAGAGATTTCTCAGGAGACGGATTAGGTGATCAGGCACTCCCATTTCTTTAAGAACTTGCCATAGTTTGCTGTGGTCGACACAGTCAAAAGGTTTTGCGTAGTCAATGAAGCAGAAGTAAATGTTTTTCTGGAACTCTCTAGCTTTCTCCATAATCCAGCGCATGTTTGCAATTTGGTCTCTGGTTCCTCTGCCCCTTCAAAATTCAGCTTGCACTTTTGGGAGTTCTCGGTCCACATATTGCTTAAGCCTGCCTTGTAGAATTTTAAGCATAACCTTGCTAGCATGCGAAATGAGCGCAATTGTGCGGTATTTGGAGCATTCTTTGGCACTGCCCTTCTTTGGGATTGGGATGTAGACTGATCTTCTCCAATCCTCTGGCCACTGCTGAATTTTCCAAACTTGCTGGCATATTGAGTGTAGCACCTTAACAGCATCATCTTTTAAAATTTTAAATAGTTCAGCTGGAATATCATCACTTCCACTGGCCTTGTTGTTAGCAGTACTTTCTAAGGCCCATTTGACTTCACTCTCCAGGATGTCTGGCTCAAGGTCAGCAACCATACTACCTGGGGTGTATGAGACCTCCATATCTTTCTGGTATAATTCCTCTGTGTATTCTTGCCACCTCTTCTTGATGTCTTCTGCTTCTGTTAGGTCCTTTCCTCTTTTGTCCTTTATTATGGTAATCTTTTTCCAAAATTCCTTTCATATCTCCAGTTTTCTTGAACAGATCTCTGGTTTTTCCTGTTCTGTTGTTTTCCTCTATTTCTTTGCATTGCTCATTTAAGAAGGCCCTCTTGTCTCTCCTTGCTATTTTTTTTTTTTTTTTTTTTTTTGAAATCTGCATTCAATTTCCTGTATCTTTCACTATCTCCCTCACAATTTGCTTGCTTTCCCCCACTTTTTGTAAGGCCTTATTGGGCATCGACTTTGCTTTCTTACATTTCCTTTTCATTAGGAGGGTTTTTGTTGCTGCCTCCTGTATAATGTTACGGGTCTCCATCCATAGTTCTTCAGGCACTCTGTCCACCAAATCTAAATCCTTAAACCTGTTCCTCACTTCCACTGTGTATTCATAAGGAATTTGATTTAGATTGTATCTTACTGGCCTAGTGGTTTTCCTTCAGTTTAAGCTGGAATTTTGCTATAAGAAGCTGATGGTCTGAGCCACAGTCAGCTCCAGGTCTTGTTTTTGCTGACTGTATCTTTGGCTTCTCCATCTTTGGCTGCAGAGAATATAATCAGTCTGATTTCAATGCTGCCCATCTGGTGATGTCCATGTGTAGAGTCGTCTCTTGTGTTGTTGGAAAAGAGTGTTTGTGATGACCAGCTTGTTCTCCTTACAGAACTCTTATTAGCCTTTGCCCTGCTTCGTTTTGAACTTCAAGGCCAAACTTGCCAGTTGTTCCTTTTATCTCTTGACTCCCTACTTTAGCATTCCAATCCCCTATAATGAGAAGAACATCCTTCTTTGGTGTAATTTCTAGGAGGTGTTGTAAGTCTTCATAGAATTGGTCAGTTTCAGTTTCTTCAGCACCGGTAGTTGGTGCATAAACTTGGATTACTGTGATGTTAAAAGGTCTGCCTTGGATTCGTATTGAGATCATTCTATCATTTTTGAGATTGCATCCCAGTACAGCTTTCACCACTCTTTTGTTGACTATGAGGTCCACTCCATTTCTTTTACGGGATTCCTGCCCACAGTAGTAGATATGATAGTCATCCAAACTGAATTCGCCCATTCCCGTCCATTTTAGTTCACTGATGCCCGGGATGTCAATGTTTATTCTCGCCATCTCATTTTTGACCACATCCAACTTACCAAGGTTCATGGTTCTTACATTCCAGGTTCCTATGCAATATTTTTCTTTACAGCATTGGACTTTCCTTTCACTTCCAGGCATATCCGCAACTGAGCGAACTTTCGGCTTTGGCCCAGCCGCTTCATCAGCTCTGAATCTACTTGTACTTGTCCTCCGCTCTTCCTCATCTTCCAGCGTCATAACTTTTATATGCCTGTTGTCTTTGTCCATGGAGTTTTCTTGGCAGGGATACTGGAGTAGCTTGCCAGTTCCTCCTCCAGGTGGATCACGTTTGGTCCTTCTGGTACCTTCAGCATTGTTTAGGATCAATTGGCAATAAATCCCTATGTTAGAGAGTTGAATATTAAAAGCAGATAACTTCTCCAACTATTTCCACTATAAAACTTACTTTATTCCAGAGGTGTGTTGTGTCTACGTAACAAATGAATCTGACCCTAAAGTCTATGCAAGAAAGGTTCACTCAATGCTGGATGGGATTGAGAGTCAGCATGAAAACTGGGAATATAATCCTAAACTGAAAGATATGAGGCCAGTTGTGTATTTGCATTGTTTAATTTATTGAGTGTATAACACTTGCACACTCCACCACGGGTAATGGTGTTCATGTTCTCTTTCTTTTTAAATATTTGTATTTTATTCAGCATTCATAAAACATATAACACATAAACAACCATAGCCAACTGAAGTACTATTGGATACAACATTGTGATATATAATGTCCAGTTGATTTAATTCTGTGTGTCCCTCCAGAGAAATCCATGAGTCAAAGGTGGCTATTGGGGGAATCTGCTGTATTAACATTAGAAATGAAACAAAGCACTCCATTCCAAAATTGTCAGCATGTCCTCTTGCCTCCTTCATTTGGCAACTTAATTTCTCTGCCAGAACAATTTGTTAGAAATCTAGTATACCATATGCTAGTATACCACCTGTGTAGGGTTAAACCAAGTTTATTCTTCCAGTGTAAGCAAAGTTGCCAAGCAGTCACCATAAAAAGTCACCATGTCTTTATTTGGTAAGACTGTGTGTGTTCAGGCATTCATTCACTTCTGGTAATTTTATCCAGGTTGCAGATCGGAGCTTTAACCGGATGTCTTGCTATAGTGAGCCCACCAGTGATATGTCAAGCCCCTGTGGAAGCCCTCGACCGTCCAATAAAAAGGTAGTCTGCCACATAATGCAACACCAGTCACTGATGAGGTCTGCAAGCACACCAGTTTTGGCAATAAATATTCCTGTGAAGAAAAAGGAAGGTGTGGAACCCTTTGCATGGAGGGTTGTACTGGGCAGACAAATGAACCATTTTGCAGAGATTCAGGTGATCAGTAACTGAACACCTAAGTCCAATCATCTTTGGATAAATTACTTTAAGGGTCCATTTGGACCAGAATAGTAGCATATGAAATTGAAAAATAAATAAAACCAATGTGTTTACAAAATTACTCTTAAACAAGTGATCTCTACAATGTAACAGAGTGGTTTAACTAAAAAAAAAAAAAAAAAAAACCTTTTTGGAAATATACTCAATCAGCTTTCTCCAGTGCAGCAGAAAAAGAGTGAAAGGCAAATGATAAAAGGACTGAAGTTACCAGCAAATCACCCTGGGGGGCTGCGGGGAGAGTGGCTACGAATGGCAGGAAGCCCAGTGTTCAAGGGAGGCAGCATATGGCCAGGCAAATGAAAAGAATGAGCCCATTTTGGTGTTCACGCCTAAATGCCCAAGTGCATTCAGCCAGCCAGAATGTTCAGCCACATTTGAAATATCTTATTCGAAAAATGATGCCTACATTGATTTCAACATTGCTTTAAATAATGGTAGTGGCTCCCGTGTTGTTTTTATGTGCCATTTTCCTTATGCATATATATTTTTTATGAAATTAAAGATTAAAAATGGTGTCTGGATTCCATGGAATTTGTAGGCCAACCTGGCTGCACATTAGCCAATTTACCGTCGCAAGGTCTCTGGCAGATTCAGCAATGTGTACCTAATATTGTAATACCTCCAAATTATTTTGGCCTTCAGTAAATGAACTTAATATTTAATATATTTATATTTATGTATTTTGTTTTGTTGGTATTGTTAATTCATTTTACCCGAGATGTTAATGATCACCGCTGCCCTGTTTTCCTTCATGCTGTTCTGCCTCAAACCTGCTACTTAGGGTTGCAGCTACCTGCTTTTTCATCTACCAGTTTTCTCTGTTTTCTATGCATGTGTGTGTGCACTAAAAAGGTTCTCATTTTAGATTTCCCCTCTCAGTGTTATGTTGTGTTGAGGTCCAATGTTGAAAACCAGATTATCCTTTTTTTGTTTGTTTTTAATATACTGTGTAGCACTTCCATGAAGAGTTAGCACTTCAGATGGTAGTCAGCACTGGCATTGTGAGAGAATCTGTCTTCAAGTATGCCTGGTTCTTCTTCGAATTGTTGGTAAGATTTTATAACGGTGCTTTGTTTTCAGTAACCAGGCAAGTTCAGTGCATTCTCATTGTTGGAGGTTTTGAAGAGGCCCAACTGAATGAAGGTGAAGAACGTTTTAATCCCAACATGGTTCCTTGCCCCTCGTAGCTGTTGAGCCTTTCTCTGTAATCATATGAAAGTGTGAATTATGGGCAACCTATAAATGATAACAGCTTAGTCAGGAAAGGGGCTGTGGTGAGGGAATAGCTTTCAAGGAATCGGGACCATTTCTCCAACAGCACAGTAGAGAGTTCTTTAGGCTCTGCTTAAACTCTGGGTCACTGATAAGCCTGTGAGGATTTGACTGCCAGTGAAAGGGAGGAAAACTGACTCAGCTGAGCTGATCACTTGCACAGCAAGAAACAAAAGGAGAGAAATTTAAACATGATGTGTGTGTGGTTCATTTT
This sequence comes from Lacerta agilis, assembly GCF_009819535.1. Lineage (NCBI taxonomy): Eukaryota > Metazoa > Chordata > Lepidosauria > Squamata > Lacertidae > Lacerta > Lacerta agilis. Next base: position 61,515,025 of record NC_046322.1, read on the forward strand.
TAAAATAAAACTCTGTGTCTAGTGTTACATTTAACTATGGAAACCATTCACCATGTTTGCACACCAGGATTTTGTGGATCAGATGTATGCCACACCAGAAGATGCTCGCCTGATGGAGCGGAGCCACAACACTAGCTTCCTGGCAGTTGTGTCACTGCAGGGAAGGCAAGGGCTGATATGGTGCACCAGTGAAGTCAATTTAGCAATGCCGCTGGTGCGCCCACAGCACCCCAACCTCCCTGCCTTTCCTCCTCTCACTCAGTAACCCAGATGCCAGAAAACTAGCATTGCAGTTCTGTCTCACTCGGCAAGCCTCTCATGTGCAGGCAGAAGCAGAAGTACAAATATAGGCCAATTTAAACATGACACCAGTTGCATGAATCCCTACACTGATGTCGTCGTGATTTTTTTATCTAAAAAAACCACCAGTATTATATTAAAATCAAGCCAGGGGGCTTGTGTATTATTGCATTATATGCAGGAATTCTGGAAATTTGGGTATTGATTCTGAGTTGAGAATTTGCCTATATGTTTGAATACTTGACATTCCTTGCAAAGATTTTTGGTAAGATTTTAGAGGTTTTTGTCTCAGGTTTCAGGGAATGCAGGAAAGGCTTGAGGGTTTCTTAAGGGGCTCCAGAATATGCTGATTTTCTCAAGTTCCCAGTTTGGCCCCATTTCAAAGCCTCACATTTGCTTATTCTTTTAAAGATCAAGAGCATGGCTCAGTATGTTGATAACATGAACAAACAGGATATGCCCCGCCGAAGTAGATTTTCCAGTCGCTTCAAGGATGACATCACCACTATAGTGAATGTGGTCACCTCAGAGATTGCAGCACTTTTAGTCAAACCTCAGAAGGTAATTTTCTCTCATTAATCAGCTTCATTGGATGACTACTGGCTCTAGTATTATAAAAGGCAGAGCAATCGAAAAACTTCCCTTTCTCTGCTTTCTCTACTCCATCGATAAGACAGAAAGACATTCTGAAATTTGGTAGAAATGGTTTGAACACCAATAAATTGCATTCCAAGGTATTTGTTTTGAAGGAAGTGAATAACTTTTGAATATGTTCCCCACAACTGTTACACTCTGATTTATGTTCTCTTTCATATTGCTACGTGAGCAGACCAACAAAGGTATTTTAAAATATATTCATTTTCTTACATTTACATCCTGCTTTTCTTGTGTCATGAAACCCAAGGTGGTATCTCAGGTGCTGGTCAGACCTTCTTGGCTGTAACAAGATGGTAGCCTCGTGTGTCTTCAGAACATACCATGGGACCTAATCATTAAACGTAAATGGAATTTCTGTGTGCTGTGGCTTCCGTCAGTGTCCCATTGCACCAGAAGTGGTTTAGTCCTGCTGGCCAAGTGACCCAGAAAGCTGTCTGTGGACAAACGCCAACTCTCTTGGCCTGAAGCGAAAGGAGTGCCAAACCCCATGGTCGCCTTTGACCGGATTTAACTGTCCCAGGGTCCTTTACCTTTACCTTTTTCACTATGGGACCTAATTATTATATAAGGCAGTCAGGTTAAGAACTTTCTATTCTTGCAGGCTTCAAAAATGTAACAGCAACAAATTTGATATGGTCTTATACAGATTTTCTGCCCTAAAGTGGCAAAGTTCCAGGGCTTCAAAATAATTTTGTATTTTAGGATGATTTTGAAATTTGAATTTTATAAGACACCAGGATTAATTTTATTGAAGGGTGGATAATAAATTATATAAAGATTACAAAACCCATGGATTTTACACCATTGAGATTTATTACTTCAGAGCTGGCCCAATGCATTTTACTACCTCAGGTTGAACAGAAAATGACATTTTCCTCACCACACACACCTTCGCAGGTCAAGGTTCATTGTACTGAAGGCTGGCCAAGTTATTTTGACATGAGGCAGACAATTGGACAAGTGCTTCTCTGGCAGTAAAAGAAAAATAGTAATATATTAAACAAGGAACAAATACTGCCCTTTTGTGACTCTCAAACATCCTCATGCTGCTTAATGCTAAGGCTGGCCAATGTCTTTTATTAAAATCAGTCAAGCTTTAGATTGCCAAACAGGTTTTTGCACTTTGTGTTACATGTTAAAAGTATTATCATGATTAATTCAATGCAGAATGAGCCTTAAATGACAAGTTGCCATTTTCATTTACAAACGCTAATGTTGTTAAGTTTCTTGCAAGCCTGTCAAAGTTGTGGTTTCTGGGCTATTAGCTGCATGGCAGTCATGTTATGTGGCTTTCCAGGTGCTTGACAAACTTGCATGGCTGGTCAAGAAGGCACTCACATAAACAATGACCAGAAAAGTCCACTCTGATTATTTTATAGGTTTCCCCTTTCAAAATATGTGTAAAAAGAAAGCTAATTTTAAGTGTAGTAACATATATTAATTATTATTTTAAAGGAAAGTGAACAAGCAGAAAAGATCAACATTAGCCTAGCATTTTTCCTGTATGATCTTCTATCTCTCATGGATCGTGGATTTGTGTTTAACCTCATCAAACACTACTGCAATCAGGTAGGCCTTACTGAAACCTCCACCAGAACATGGAGCACCATCCAAGGAAGCCCCACAATGTTCAGTGGGAATAGTGTGCCCTCCCTAGTGTGCATAGATGGCAGCCTTAGTTTCAGTTCATTTCTTCATATAATTAACTTCTGTTTTAATTATATGGCTGGGACAGTTCCAGTTAATAAGCCCTATTAGCTTATTAGAGCTGGATAATCAGTTCCTTGAAAGTCATCCTGCACATGCAATGCTAATTCATTTGGCAGAAGGCTTCTTGTTAGTCAAAAAGCCATATTGGAAGAGAGGTGGGGTGTCTGAACAAGTGATCATCCAGGGGGCTTCTGGACTATTATACAGGCCCATGAGGACTGTGTTATGAGGGCATGGTCTTCCTGAATGTCTGAGTCAACGTTTAGTCCAGTGGGGTGGTGTCAAGCAGAGAGCAGTTTCTGTCAGAATCTGTTAGGGGATGAGTCTTTCCCCCACTCTGACACTGATAGAGCTTGGTTCTTAGACCTTTGTCATTGAGCCACATACCGTATACACAGATGGTAGTCTTATACAAAGACTTTTGGCTTGGGCGATTTGTCTGCTTGGACAAAAAAGGCTTACCGGTAAAAACTTGGAGAGTGATCAGCCAAAAAAAGCTCAAGAACTTGCTGCCGCTGCCACTGATCGTCCCCAGGACATGGCTATCTCAAGCTGAGCTCCTCTGGTGGCAAGGCCCTGCAAGCTGAAGACGGCTCTCGCCCAGTAGCTGTCACTGTTTGTTCTGCTGCTGCAGCAGTAACAGCAGCGAAGCGCTCAGCTCCACCATTCAAGCATCAGGCGGCAGCAGGTGGAGGAGTAAAAAACAAGTCACAGCAAAATCCACCACCAACCCAAGCACTGCTGTTGCTGCCGCTCTCATCCGCCAGCCAGCCAGATCTGAATGTGAGCGAGCACGATCCCTCTGCTGAGTCCCAGCCCCCTCCCCTCAGGACACACACAAAAATGCCCCCAACCCTTCACTGCCTTTCCTTCAGGTAACCCTCCCTGGAGTTGCGTGGTGGTGTTGCTGCCCTCGCCCAACCTCCCCGCCTTGGAGAGCCCTGCCTCTCCTCTCACACACAATGTGCTTACTCTGGACTAGTTCAGGGACCATAGGCCCCCCTGGGCAAGGCGGCAGTGAGAGACTCCTCTCACCCTCGCTGGGCTAGGGACTTTTGGGGGAGGGGGGAGCAGGCTGGAGCGGGCCTCCTGCCTGTCCTCTGCAGGCTTTCTCTTCCACATGCCTCCTTGCCCCCTTTCAATGCTACAGATTTCCATCTGCTTGTAAGCTACAATGTCATTCATGGTTTTGGCAACCCTAATTTAAAATATTGATTTCTTAATTTGGGGTTCAAAAAATAGGGGTCATCTTATGCATGGGGTGTCTTATGCATGGAAAAATATGGTATTTTGTTTTTATACTTTTGCGCAAAGAAAGCTAAAGCTCTCTCATCAACTTCCTGTATCCAAAATAAAGTGGATGAAAAACACTTCAAAGCTTGCTGATGTAATACAGTTGTGTGAAGGGCCTCTGTATGTGTTTACTTTGCTGTTGGTAACAATTGCAAGTGTTATTTTTAATTTTACAAGCAAGGAACCTACTTTCCAGACAAATTTTCTAAAGCATTGCATTAGTGGAAAGTCGGTCAAGTGATAAAACTTTATCGCTAGCAAAGAACATCAAACCATTAGATTCTAATGGATGGAAACTTGCAAGATGCAAGTATTAAAAGGAGCATTTTACAGTATTTGATGCTCCTTCATTATTTTTATTAAACAATAAGTGATGCTAAAGTGAGGCAGGATATTTCTTTCTGTTTATACAATTATTCACTCTAGTCATGTTTTCCTTTGTAATTTCTTTTCAGTTGTCAAATAAACTTAATACTCTTCCAACACTGATTTCCATGAGGCTGGAGTTTCTCCAAATTCTCTGCAGTCATGAACATTACCTCAATTTGAATCTCTTCTTTATGACTTCAGGATCTGCTCCAACATCTCCCTCTCCTTCTCTGTCATCTCAGGTAGTTCCCCACTCCTACAGTTTGCTATGTGCGATGAAAGTATGAGTAAACATCTACTGGGTAGTGTTATGAATTTGGGGTGTTAAGCTGTGTGCTAGAGTCTTCTAATCCCTGGATCCAGCAAGTGTTAGAATTTAACCAAGGGTTCTAATGACTGGAATAGCCAGGCTAATCTCTGGTAAGGTTATAGCCTGGGTGATAGCCTGGGATCCCTTAAGGGGGGTTTGGTGCAAAATGGCAAATGAGCTCAAGTTGTATATACAGTCATACCTCGGGTATGCATTTTTCATACCTTCAGGTTGCATTTTTTTGGGTTCCGAACATGGCAAACCCGGAAGTAAACACTTCCAGGTTTTGCCCTGCGAGCATGCGCAGATGCATTCTGTGTGTTTTGCACATGCACAGAAGCATTCTGCGCAGTTTGCGCACGCGCAGAAGTGCAATATCGCCGCTCGGGTCACAGACTTTTCGGAGTGCTAACGACACCCCGGAATGGATTGGGTCCGTAACACGAGGTACCACTGTATGTGTAAATAAACCATACTGTATATCATAAAGACACCACAGTTGGCACTTTGCCTCATTCCCAAAGGAAACACGAACCTTGGGTGAGTGCCTGGAAGCCCTGTAATCTCACACCGCTTGGTGATTGGGGTGGCAGGCAATACTATAATGTTCAGCTTGTCATGTTGTTTTTATTGGTTTTATTTTATTTTATTATTTCTGAGCAGAAATGGCTCAATTGGTGAGGTGAAGCCACAGCTCTACATTCCTGTTCATGTAGTCACTGCCACATACCAGGACAGGGAGAGATGGTGTAAGATTTGGGGCTGCTCAGGTGTTCTGGCAGGAGCACCAGATTGGCTCCATTGTTGTTCCCTCACAGCCAGGTCCATAGGAAGGGGGTGCCCCAGGTGTCATCCTTGGCATGTGTGTGACAAAATGGCACACTGCGGGGGGCAGCGGCCTGGCCTGCAGCGGGCCTGAGTCACACATCTCTCCTGGGTGACGCAGTGGCTCGGGCCCGGTGCTGCCAGAAACGGCAGCGTGGGGCTTGCGTCCGCCAGGCAGACTGTGGGCAGGTTGCCACGCCGCCCTGCCCCCACCGCTCCAGGTACCGGAGCAGCTAGTTACGGCTCTCCAACACTCATCCCTCCCCCAGAAGGATCAATGACTCTGCATACAGGAGGTCAGGTGTGGTGCCAGCCTCCCCCACTGGCCACTACTGATTTGTGCAGAGAATAAAAAAGGTTTCACAGCTTTGCCTTGTCTGAAATGCAAGTTCTGTAGCTTTTCAAGCAGGAGAGCACTTACCAGTTCCAGAACTGCCAGGTCATTCCATGTCATGCCACCCACCGTCTCAGATTTTGATGAAACTTGGTGTACACCCTTCCCTTATGGTTGAAAGAAACCCCCTTAATTTTTTCCCCTCTTTCTCAAACTGTTTCAATTTTATAGCACTTCAAAGTTTCATGAAATCTGCGTTTCTGTCCCTCTTGAGATCCTCGGCCTTGTGTACATTTAATTTTTTTCTCCATAACCAATGATTTGAAATTTTACACAAAGCTCAATAACATGATGAGGATTTCAGGAAAAAATACACCAGCACTCAAAACATTTTATGAATGCCTTGCCTTAAAAAAATTATCAATGTAGTTTTTTGGGTGGAAAAACTAGGTTTAGAAAACCTAAATTTTCAGCATGTGCGCATGATGAAATCAAAAGGTTTTGATGGTGAAAATTATTGCAAAGACATGCTATTTCTCGACAAAGAATGAAATTTATGGGTTTTTATGTATTGTAACAAAATTTTACGTTTTTGGGACATTGTGGAGGAATGGCTACTGGGTACAACGTTTGTACAATCCATAGCTGTGACAGAAGAAAATTAATGAAACAAAGTTGTTCATCTTAAAATTTAAAATAATATTGGATATTATAGGTTTGTTTCTTTCTGAAAGTGCAGAATTGTTTTTGGTTTTGGGGTATTTAAAATTATGAAAATTGAAGACTGGAGTAAATTTACAGAATATTTAAAGGATCATTGTAATCAATTAACAATGCTAGCAGTATTGTAAAAAGTACCTTTTTACTTTTGTTTAAAGATTGAGCTAAATTTAAAAAGAAAATGTAGATTCAAAAAATGTATAAATGCAAGGATATATGAGGAATTTTGAAAGCCATGGGCGGGATGGAGGGAAGTCGCTAAGCTGAAATGAGCAAAAAAATTAATTGTTGTTTAGTCATGTCCGACTCTTCATGACCCCCTGGACCAGAGCATGCCAGGCACGCCTATCTTTCACTGCCTCCCTCAGTTTGGTCAGACTCATGTTGATAGCTTTGAGAACACTGTCCAGCCATCTCATCCTCTGTCGTCCCCTTCTCCTTGTGCCCTCAATCTTTCCCAACATCAGGGTCTTTTCCAGGGTGTCTTCTCTTCTCATGAGGTGGCCACAAAATTAATAGAATGAATAATTTTATTGTATTTGAATATATAAAATGGAAATGCAATAAAATATTTTTTTTTAAATTATGAAAATTGGCAATATCATGAAATAAAAAAAGGTCAGAAACTTTAAATGCTGAGAATTAGCCCAAGGTAATAAGACCTAGCAAAAGAAAGATTAAAAGAATTTAAAATTGTGCATTATATTCAATTATGCAACATTACATGATCCCCAATTTGTTTTTCAGAATATTATTGCATACAAAGACATGTCTATCTGAGGGAGGTTGGAGAATTAAGTTGGCATGCCATCTTGAAATAATAGGTGCATGGAGACTTTTTAACGTTTATGTTAAATATTGTTGTTCAGTCGTTCAGTCGTGTCTGACTCTTCATGACCTCATGGACCAGAGCACGCCAGGCACCCCCATCTTTCCCAACATTACAATGAGGCAGTTTTATGACTGCAAATACATTAATAACAATGAGGACAACAATTAAACTAAAGTAAAAAATTACCATAACAGAACATGCGCTGGATTATGGAGAAAGCTAGAGAGTTCCAGAAAAACATCTACTTCTGCTTCATTGACTACGCAAAAGCATTTGACTATGTTGACCACAGCAAACTATGGCAAGTTCTTAAAGTAATGGGAGTGCCGGATCACCTCATTTGTCTCCTGAGAAATCTCTATGTGGGACAAGAAGCAACAGTTAGAACTGGATATGGAACAACTGATTGGTTCAAAATTGGGAAAGGAGTACGACAAGGCTGTATATTGTCTCCCTGCTTATTTAACTTATATGTAGAATTCATCATGCGAAAGGCTGGACTGGATGAATCCCAAGCCGAAATTTAGATTGCCGGAAGAAATATCTACAACCTCTGATATGCCGATGACACAACCTTGATGGCAGAAAGTGAGGAGGAATTAAAGAACCTTTTAATGAGGGTGCAAGAGGAGAGCGCAAAATATGGTCTGAAGGTCAACATAAAAAAACCTAAGATCATGGCCACTGGTCCCATCACCTCCTGGCAAATAGAAGGGGAAGAAATGGAGGCAGTGAGAGATTTTACTTTCTTGGGCTCCATGATCACTGCAGATGGTGACAGCAGTCACGAAATTAGAAGACGCCTGCTTCTTGGGAGGAAAGCAATGACAAACCTAGACAGCATCTTAAAAAGCAGAGACATCACCTTGCCGACAAAGGTCCGTATAGTTAAAGCTATGGTTTTCCCAGTAGTAATGTACAGAAGTGAGAGCTGGACCATAAAGAAGGCTGATCGCTGAAGAATGGATGCTTTTGAATTATGGTGCTGGAGGAGACTCTTGAGAGTTCCATGGACTGCAAAAAGATCAAACTTACCCATCCTTAAAGAAATCAGCCCTGAGTGCTCACTGGAAGGACAGATCCTGAAGTTGAGGCTCCAGTACTTTGGCCACCTCATGAGAAGAGAAGACTCCCTAGAAAAGACCCTGATGTTGGGAAAGATGGAGGGCACAAGGAGAAGGGGACGACAGAGGACGAGATGGTTGGACAGTGTTCTCAAAGCTACCAACATGAGTTTGGCCAAACTGCGGGAGGCAGTGGAGGATAGGGGTGCCTGGCGTGCTATGGTCCATGGGGTCACGAAGAGTCGGACACGACTGAACGACTGAACAACAACAAAGCCGTGTTGGTCTGCCGCCGTCGAAACAAAATAAAAATAAAAAACTTCCTTCCAGTAGCACCACTGGGGCCAACTAAGTTTGTTCTTGGTATGAGCTTTTGTGTGAATGCTCACTTCTTCAGATACCAGACACCAACTAAGTCTGTTCATACCAAAACAAACTTAGTTGGTCTCTAAGGTGCTACTGGAATGAATATTTTTTTGTATTCATTTGGTAGGGCAGTTCTCCATTTGCCCTAGTAGACCTTCCAACACTGCTAATAGCTGAATCAAACAGTCTTGACTCCCTTGTTGCCCTGTAAGGATATGAGCCACTACAGATCAGGAACTACACACCTAAGACCTATTTCATATTTTGCACAGTAGCCGATTTCCATGGGTGATTCTCATGGTAATGTAAATGCATGCATTGACCTCCTGAATGTCTCCAAGTGGCTGTAGTGGCTAATGGGGCATGAAAATAATAATAATAAGGCAAATTCCATACATATAAATTATTATGTAAACTTTAAAGTCTACAGTTGGACATGTCCTGTAAAACATCCGAAAAACATGACAATTTTTTGCATTCTTGGGGTTTTTCATCAGAATACAGAGATAGAAGGGAAAGACCTGAGTTCATGAGTGCCCCATTGTGGTAAAACAAAATGAAATGAGTTGAGAGCAGTGATGTGGACCTTTGTTGAGCTGGACAGTTTTATGTTGATGCTATTTTTTTGAAAAGATTTAAAGAGTTTATAAGGAGCAATATTTTCAACAAATGTTTTAAGTACTTAAAGAATGTTCAATTGTGTGATAGTGGTGAGGGCAGCTCTCTGTTACTACATGCATTTGAATTGAATGCAATCACCGATTTTCTTTTTCTTTTGCAGAATTCAAGTTCCTGCTCAAGTTTCCAAGATCACAAATTTGCCAACATGTTTGACCTGACAGCAGAATATCGGCAGCAACATTTCCTAACAGGGTTACTCTTCACTGAACTGGCAGCTGCCCTGGACACAGAAGCAGAAGGGTAGGTTTTGTTTCTTCTTCTTTTTCCGGAGAACATGCTATGTGAGCAGATTATAGGAATTGACAGTGCCAGATTCCTTGTGCTGAGTCCTTCTTTCTTACTGTGTCAGGGCTGGGTTGAAGTTCCCTAGCTCCCTAGCAGTCGAAGGGCAGAACTACATGTGACCCTGAGTGCAGCCCCACTCCACCTGCAAACTGCCAGTGAGGGGGTGAGATCCAAATCAGTACCCTAGTGTAAGGGGTGGAGAGTTTAACCATTTGCCCCTCTGAATGCACTCTGAATCTGGATTGTGTCCTCTCTCCAAAGGGGACTGCAATTTACATTGCAAAAAAAGAAGCCCATTCATTTAACATGGTTGCAGTTAATATCATATGTTATTTTCATATTTAGTTATCCCTTGAAGCCTGCTTAATCCATACTGTCAACATATGCACCAGTCACAAATGTTGTTCTCTTGTTTGTGCTGACAGAATAAGCAAAGTGCAAAGGAAAGCTGTCAGTGCCGTCCACAGCCTGCTGAGTGCCCACGATTTGGACAAATCCTGCTTGAAACCAGAAGTGAAAGTGAAAGTTGCTGCCCTTTATCTGCCCCTGGTTGGAATAATTTTGGATGCACTTCCACAGTTACATGACTTTACAGGCAAGATAAGTTTGTTGTTGCTGCTGTTGTTAAAGTACCTAACATTTTCAAAGTGTTGCACAAAGATTTTAAAAATACAGTCCCTGTCTACAGGCTTACAAGCTAACAGACTAGGAAGGGATTGTTGTTTTGGTCAAACTTCAGAGATAATGTATTTTGTCACCCCATAACATCATGGGGGGTGGGAGGAGCACAAAATGTTGGGAAAGAGTAAAACCGGGTGACAGTTTGGGGGAAAGAAAAAGTTATTAGAGAAGATGCTGAAAGAGTTGGAACAGAAGAGAGAGACAGAGAAGATAGACAAGACAAAAGAAAAGGAGAGATAGACAAAGCAATAAGAACAAAAACAGAAACTGCTGTTTGACTAGCAATAATTAACGAACACTGTGGCATTGGCTCAGTTGGGTCCTGGTCATTTATGAGTTTTATTGTTTTTGTTTATTTGTTGCTTTTCGTGTTAACTGATTGGTTATATGAACTGCTTTTAATTTATAAGACAAATATTCCTATTCACTAGACTTCAGAGAGATTCCCACACCTATAGTCCAGAAATGTATATATTGCACATGCCTCCAACTACAGAGAGCTTTGTAGTAATGGCAGCTTCTTTTTTGTATTCTTGGTGTAGACACACAAGTGGAAAAACCTGTGCCTGCTGAGTGCATTCCTGAAACAGTGTTAGTCTATAGAGACTTCTTGGTGGCAAGGTCCAACCTAGTTCCAGTGCATGTGCAAATGCTTGGTTCCACTTGCTTAGTTCTTCTTCCACAGCTGCAGTTGTGACATCATGAAGAACATTCCCTTGGTCTGCAGACCAAGTGAGCAAGACACTGAGTCTTTGTTTCTATAGCTCTCCCTCTCTTTCCTTTACATTTCCCTCTCCATTGGTTTTGTGATTTTGTTTTCTTCCCTTCTTTGTTCCCCCCTCCCCGCACCTTGTGGCATAGCAGCCTACATTTAAGAAATGCAAAAGTTGAGATGGGAAATTGGCCATCACTGACAGTCACAAGTCTTTTGAGTAGAGGATTTTGATGGCTTCTTGTGAGCATTGCCAAAAAATCACTAAGCAGGCTTGCCAGAACCATTTACTCTTTCTCTCAATTGTGCTTTGGTTATTACCACCTTATTTGGTTCTGGCCAAAGGCTGTGTACCCATTAGCATTGAATCTGGCTCCAGTGCACTCTCACCACTGGCTTTTGAATCTGTGTGCACACAACATTACCCATTATGAAGCACTATCTTGTACAGTGGTATCTTGGTTCTCAAACTTAATCCATTCTGGAGGTCCGTTCCAAAACCAAAGCGTTCCAAATCCAAGGCACGCTTTCCCATAGAAAGTAATGCAAAATGGATTAATCCATTCCAGAATTTTAAAAACAACCCCTAAAACAGCAATTTAACATGTATTTTACTATCTAACGAGACCGTTGATCCATAAAATGAAAGCAATAAACAATGTACTGCAGCCACACAATCAATCAGTAGCTGAACTGGGTTCCACACAGTCACAAAACAAAAAAAGAGTCACAAAAACACAAAATAAGTAGCAAAAACACTCCAAACGGAAATGTGGCACTCATGAAGTGTGGCACTCATAACGGAAGCATGGCACTCAAATCAGAAGTGTGGCACTCAAATAGGAAGTGTAACACTCAAAATGGAGCATGTTCAGCTTCCGAAAAAAGTTCGCAAACCGGAACACTTTATCAATGACTTGGATGATGGGCTTGAGAGCATCCTGATCAAGTTTGCAGATGACACCAAATTGGGAGGGGTGGCTAATACCCCAGAGGACAGGATCACACTTCAAAATGACCTTAACAGATTAGAGAACTGGGCCAAAGCAAACAAGATGAATTTTAACAGGGAGAAATGTAAAGTACCACACTTGGGCAAAAAAAATGAAAGGCACAAATACAGGATGGGTAACACCTGGCTTGAGAGCAGTACATGTGAAAAGGATCTTGGAGTCTTGGTAGACCATAAACTTGACACGAGTCAACAGTGTGATGCAGCAGCTAAAAAAGCCAATGCAATTCTGGGCTGCATCAATAGGAGTATAGCATCTAGATCAAGGGAAGTAATAGTACCACTATATTCCGCTCTGGTCAGACCTCACCTTGAATACTGTGTCCAGTTCTGGGCACCACAGTTCAAGAAGGATACTGACAAGCTGGAACGTGTCCAGAGGAGGAAAATTTAACTCAAGGAAAATTTAATGAAAATGATCTATAGGTGGTATTTGACACCGACCAAACTTGCTGAAATGTATAGGACCCAAGATAAGGTTTGCTGGAAATGTAAGGAAAAGGAAGGGAATTTCTGTACTAAGATCAAAGCCTTCTGGAATATGTTATATAATGAATTGAAAAAGGTATTTAAAAATACTTTTAGTAAAAAAGTATAATAGGAGATGAAATTCCCAAAAGGGATTTAAATATATTTATGTATGCTACCACTGTGGCAAAGACACTTCTAGCCCAGAAATGGAAGCAGCAGGAAGTTCCAACGTTGGAAAAGTGGCAGACCAAGATGATTGAATATGCAGAATTGGCGAAGCTGACAGGGAAAATCCAAAACCAGTGTGACAAACTATTTGAAAAGGACCGGAGTAAATTTTTACAATATATGAAGGAACATTGTAAACATTTGAAAATGTTTGCAGGATGGATTTAAAATATTTTGTAATGTTAATATTAGATACCTGTTTGGAAATATTTGAGTTGATTTATAAGCATAGAAAGAAGCTAAATAGGGTAATATGACCATTAGGTCCAGTCGTGTCCGATTCTGGGGTTGTGGCGCTCATCTCGCTTTACTGGCCGAGGGAGCCAGCGTACAGCTTCCGGGTCATGTGGCCAGCATGACTAAGTCGCTTCTGGCAAACCAGAGCAGCGCACGAAAACGCTGTTTACCTTCCTACTGGAGCGGTACCTATTTATCTACTTGCACTTTTGACGTGCTTTCGAACTGCTAGGTGGGCAGGAGCTGGGACCGAGCAACGGGAGCTCACCCCATCACGGGGATTTGAACCACCGACCTTCTGATCAGCAAGCCCTAGGCTCTGTGGCTTAACCCACAGAGTTATAGAGAAATGCTAAGATGAAGGTTAGTATTTATGGAAGCCGGGGAATGGGAGGGGGGAGTCAATGCTCTGATTGAGCAAAGATTTATGTAATGATAAAATTTTATTTTGATTGTATTAAAAAAAAGAAAATTTAAAAAATATTATAAAAATAAAATAAAATGAGAGTTGGCAAATGTGTCCTCTTTTTTCCTTCTCAAACTACGGCAACCCTACTTCAACATAACCACGGACTGTCTAACTTGTTGCAATCAAGTTTTTCTATACACATATTAATGGAGTTTTTTCTGGAAGTATGGAAACTGTTGCCTTAGTAAAGCCTTTAACTGGTGCTGACACAACTTATGCATCATCCTTTCAAACCTTTGGCAGTATGCCTTCCTTCTTTTTTGGAGTGTAGCCTTTCTTGGGGCAATTAAAGCTTCTGAGGATGTAGGGTAACTTGCAGCTCTGCACTCCAGTCCTCTCTTCCTGACATTATATTGGGACCAGCTAGTCTTCCATCCAGATTCTTATTTTCTGCCAAAGACTTTGTCAATCTTCCACCCCAACTTTATATTACCTTTTTTCTTGTCCCCTGCTCTGTGTTGATCGTTGATCTTTGTGTTGATTGGACCTTGTTCTCCTAAATAAAAAAAAACCCTAATATTGTCATTGTTAATGCTACTCTGTATAAAGTTCACAAACTTTCTCCTCGGTTGGTTACAAGAGTGCTCATCGTCCCCTAAGAGAACGTTAATCCCAGAGCCATGTAGAACTACAACATTGTCACAGCTCTTGACTTTCAAATTCCACTGTGCTCTTGATACTTCAGCCTGTGCTGATGTATTTTTTTGAGCAATAATCCTCCAATGTGTTAACTCTTTAGGACAACCTCCTACAAATTTCAGGTGAGAAAGCTTGCTAGTCTCCCATATGTGTGTCTACACAGAGACCATGAAGAAGGATGGATAGCTTAACCTTAACTGAACTTCTCTTGAGTGGTCATTTGTGGAGTCACACAACTTTCCCAGCTGCACACTGTGGTTAGATATTTAATGTTGGTATGACAATCTTTGAACTGAGCAAAACCTCTTTGGACTTGCAAACTGGAACTTAATGATAGAGTATGTGAAGATGCACTGCATAGACATAAGTATTTCCATATGAATGGTTCTACAGATGACCATTCTTAAGAACTTCAGTTACAAGTGTGCAACATATTTTCTGATATAGTTTCAGATGGTCGCAATGGGAAAGGCCGCATCGGATCTCCAGATGAAGAACAAGAAGCTGCAAGCCAAATTAACCAAAATATTGCTCTGGCCATTGCTGGGAATCAGTTTAATCTCCTACGGTCCTATGGTTCATCTGTGTCCACATTGGTAGGTCTACCTACACTATGTGTTTGCATAATTTTTCTTGCTTTGTTACTCCCTATTACTGACCCAAATTCTAGGAGCCAACTTTTTGGGATTTATTATGTTCTTTCATTTGATCTAGTGGGCATACTGGGCATATTTTCCGGGGGAAGGGCCGTAGCTCAGTGGTAGAGCATGCATAAGGTCCCAGATTCAGTCTCCAGCATCTCCAGGTAAGGCCGCAAGAGACTCCTGCCTGAAGTCCAGGAAAGCCACTGCCAGCCAGTGTAGACAGTACTAAGCAAGTTGGACCAAATATCTGTCTCGGTATCCAGTAGCTTCCTATAGCTCTATGCTTCTTGAGCCTCCTTGCTGTTTGGAGCTGATGGGACTTGTAGTCCAAGACTTCTGGAGGGCCCCAGATTGAGTAAGGCTACTCCAGAGTATCAGGTGCTGTTTTTTGGTTGTTGTTTTTTTGCAAGTGTGCCGTTCACACCCGCAAAAAACCCCGGCAGAACTACACTTGAACAAGTAGCTCAGTGTGATCTGATAACTGGAAAGATTCCAGTTATATGCTTAAAGCAAAGCTATTTTTAGCTGGTAATCTCCTGCAGGCAGTAAGAAGTGGAATGGTGCCTTTTCAACTGGAATTGCTAGAGCCCTCTCTGCTAGTAGAAGAAGATGCTTATAAGTAGCTCATTTTCAGATAGGGCACTGGTGCCATCTCTGCTAGCAAATGGAAAACCTCCCCACACCCCGCATTGACAAGGTGTACTCTAGCCCACCACCTGAAATATATTCCCAACTCCCAAATCTAAGTGGCTACAGCAGATTTATTATCTGGAAACGGCACCTTAAACAATAGAAAGGAGCCCTACCAATTGTGTGACTGGTCACATTCGTTAGGACTATTAAATATGCCCTTCTTTATGTTTAACTTTCTTCAACTTCTTATTTTATTTGTTCCAAGCCCTACAAACAATACAACACTTTAAGTCCAGAAACTACACGTCACCTTTTGATCTGTTTCCTGTGGATCATGAAAAACGCTGATCAGAATCTTATTCAGAAATGGGTTGCAGACCTGCCATCTATGCAGCTAAACAGGATTTTAGATGTCCTTTACATCTGTGTCTCAGGCTTTGAGTATAAGGTAAATAGAATGGTGTCCAATCCATACTTGTTGAATTACAGACACAGTGTACAGATTTTCTTGGATAGAAATATGCTACAGCTACATTTATTTTTCAAGTGTGCTGAACTTTTCAAGAGGTACAAAATACTGTAATTGGTTTGTAAATTTCTTTGTACAGGGTGAGTCTTTTAAAAGAGGCCCATGGAACATGTGTACTCTGTATCCACGGGGCCTCTTTTAAAGGACTCACCCTGTACATTTAAAAGACATACTAACCTTTTGATACTGGTGGTTTAGGTCACATAATTTTTTATGTCTGTGCAGGGCAAGCAAAGCTCAGACAAAGTCAGCACTCAAGTACTCCAGAAATCAAGGGATGTAAAAGCTCGGCTAGAAGAAGCCTTATTAAGAGGAGAGGGAGCCAGGGGTGAAATGATGAAGCGGTGCAGGATGCCTGCTGGTATGCTCCTTGCTTTTTTTATCTCATTTGTGAAACCCAAAAGAAATTGTAGATATAAAAACACAGTTTTCCATAACAAATTTGACAGGAAAAGTGTCTGAGGAAATATTTGAAAAGAGTTAGTTTATTAATGAATGAATTAGAAAATTAAGAAGTTGCCTTATACTAAGAGTGCCTCTCCAGATTGTTACTCTTTTGTGGGAGGGATTCAAGAGCACACCGGAACTTTAGGCTTGTGCAATTAAAGTGACTGAGAGCAAGGAGAAGCAAGAGCCCTTACTGTTGAGCTCTGCCTTTCAAATCACAACCAGTAAAGGGGGTGAATGTCAACAACAACAACAACAACAACAACAACAACAACAACAACAACAACAACAACATTTTTTGTTGTTGTTGTTAAACTTAGCTTCCTACAACTAGATGGGATAAACTGTGCTTGTATACTTGAAAATGCCTGGGGGGAAAGTGTCAGCAGTAGACAAGGCACTGCATCTAACAGGATTATCATTGACTATTCTTTTCCAAGGCCTTCTTTAAGCAAATCACTTCTTTAAGCAAATAACTGCACTAGTTTGGCTTTTTCTTGATTGCTTAGTACTGCTCGCCCTCTTCTTTCATCCTCGAGTTTCTTTCTAGGAAGTGACCAGAAAGCTGGTTTAATAATTGTTTCAACTCCCCAATTTGATCCTTACTACAGTGTAGGCAAGAAGCTACAGTTAGAAATGGATATGGAACAACTGATTGGTTCAAAATTGGGAAAGGAGTACGACAAGGTTGTACAGTATATTGTCTCCCTGCTTATTTAACTTACATGCAGAATTCATCATGCGAAAGGCTGGATTGGATGAATCCCAAACCGGAATTAAGATTGCCGGAAGAAATATCAACAACCTCAGATATGCTGATGACACAACCTTGATGGCAGAAAGTGAGGAGGAATTAAAGAACCTTTTAATGAGGGTGAAAGAGGAGAGCGCAAAATATGGTCTGAAGCTCAACATCAAAAAAACTAAGATCATGGCCACTGGTCCCATCACCTCCTGGCAAATAGAAGGGGAAGAAATGGAGGCAGTGAGAGATTTTACTTTCTTGGGCTCCATGATCACTGCAGATGGTGACAGCAGTCACGAAATTAAGACGCCTGCTTCTTGGGAGAAAAGCAATGACAAACCTAGACAGCATCTTAAAAAGCAAAGACATCACCTTGCCGACAAAGGTCCGTATAGTTAAAGCTATGGTTTTCCCAGTAGTAATGTACGGAAGTGAGAGCTGGACCATCAAGAAGACTGATCGCCGAAGAATGGATGCTTTTGAATTATGGTGCTGGAGGAGACTCTTGAGAGTTCCATGGACTGCAAGAAGATCAAACCTATCCATTCTTAAGGAAATCAGCCCTGAGTGCTCACTGGAAGAACAGTTCCTGAAGTTGAGGCTCCAGTACTTTGGCCACCTCATGAGAAGAGAAGACTCCCTGGAAAAGACCCTGATGTTGGGAAAGATGGAGGGCACAAGGAGAAGGGGACGACAGAGGACGAGATGGTTGGACAGTGTTCTTGAAGCTACCAACATGAGTCTGACCAAACTGCAGGGGGCAGTGGAAGACAGGAGTGCCTGGCGTGCTCTGGTCCATGGGGTCACGAAGAGTCGGACATGACTAAACAACAACACAGTATAGGCCAATTGAAGATGCCCATTTTATGAGGAAGTGCATGGAACTAGTCCTCACCTGCTGCTGTTGCTTGCCTTGGCTGCCAAAAGCAGCCTACAGGCTGCTTTTACTGGTAGCTATGACAGGCAGCAAACAGTTCAGTAGCACAGCCACTTCTGCAGAAAGGTGAACTGAGTTCTGGGACTGGATGCCAGCCATTCTCTCTTTCTGCTTGCAGGGGTTGGTTACAAACATTTTACATTAAGAGTGTACATCCTATACCTAAGCTGGTGTGGTAGTCCTAGATGTTGTTGGGCTGCAACTCCCATCACCCCTTACCATTGGCCATGGTGCCTAAGGCTGGTGGTAGTTAGAGTCCCAACAGCATCTGGTAGCACCATGTTGGCTACTCCTGCTGTACCTCACCCAAGTCTGGACTTCTGGGCCTCATTCCTTTGTCTGCCTCTGTCCAATGTTTTGCTTCTAAAAGGTAAAGGTAAAGGACCCCTGACAATGAAGTCCAGTCGCGAACGACTCTGGGGTTGCGGTGCTCATCTCGCTTTACTGGCTGAGGGAGCCGATGTTCGTCCGCATACAGTTTTTCCAGGTCATGTGGCCAGCATGACTAAGCCGCTTCTGGCGAAACTAGAGCAGCGCACAGAAACACTGTTTACCTTCCCACCGGAGCGGTACCTGTTTATCTACTTGCACTTTTTGGTTTGCTTTCAAACTGCTAGGTTGGCAGGAGCTGGGACCGAGCAACGGGAGCTTACCCCATCGCAAGGATTCGTACCGCTAACCTTCTGATTCGCTCAGTGGTTTAGACCACAGTGCCACCCCTGTCCTGTTTTGCTTCTAGGTTGGTTTTATTTCCTGGCTCTAAGCCTCATTGTTCTCAGGGGCACATTGTTTCCATCTGTTGTATTTCAACAATTTCATACCAAATGTGCTCTTTTAGTTTGTGTGTAAAAAGATATACTTTCCTTCACTGCTAGCACAGTGGATGTAGCCTCTTGCAGTAGGGAAACATTGATATTAACGTTTCATTGTGATTCTATGTATGTTGCCATTTGTAGGGAACGATAAATTCCCAGGATTTAATGAGAACCTACGATGGAGGAAAGAGCAGACACACTGGCGGCAAGCAAACGAGAGGCTAGATAAGTAAGTAATTTAATGAATTTATATTGCTTTAACCAGAGCAGCTTCTCTCTGTGGCCATCTAGTTTCGTTCCTGAACCAAGGCAGAAAGTTCTATCCTTAAAGCATCCTGGACTGAAACATTTGGTAACTCTAAACTGTGGTTCTGAAATCCCTTTATTCTTCATCTTCTATGTCTATTTCTGAGTAGACATTTAGAAGAATGTATTCTTAGAGCTTCTTGCTTGCTTCTCTCCCCACCCCACCCCCCAAAAAATAATTCTATGGTGAAGGTACCTCTTGTCAGTATTGCAGTGTTTCATTCTCTCAGCCCACTCTCAGGTGGTTTGTCAATTTTAGACTTCATGATAAACCAGAGTTATCATAAACCTTGTTTTGTAAATCCGGACAAGAAGGCACCCTATCTGTCAGAGAACGGGACTCTCTGACAGGACAGAAACAGAGACAGTGGAAAAACAGAGAGAAATCCTAAGGAAAGGGGGGGGGGAGCAATTAGCAAAAGGAATTTGACCTTTGTACACAGAGAGGAAAGAGAAACACAGCAGTAATACAGTTGCACAGCTCAGATAGTGATGCAGACACAGATTTAGGGGGAGTAGAATCTCCAAGATCCTGTAGAATAACAAGATTAAATGAGAAGTGCGAAACTACCTGGAAGAGAAGGTGGCATTTTTCCTGTTGGGGAGAAAGGAGATGGAGCTTAATTCCGGCAACTGGGTTATTGCAGGAAGACTGAAATTAGTGGAGCTCCAACCGGGGCTTTTTGAAATGCCAGTAAATCTGAAATAATATCATGTACCTAATGGCAGCAAACCTAAGGGGCGCTAGTTAGGCTGGCATACACCAAATTGTCTTCCACCATGTCAGTGTCACTAGCATCTACCAGCTGCCCCACTCCTTCTAATGAAAGGGTTTAACTAATTCTGTTAAACTTGTTTAACCATGGATCACGACATCTGAGCTGAATAAAAGAGAAACAAAGAAGACAACTATTTCTGATGATAAACTAAAAGTAGACCCAGCATTGTAGTTTCAGGGGTAGTGTAGGTCCTGTTTCTAAAGCCTAGTATGCTAAAGTAAGAGGCAATTTGATTAATGAATTAATTTGGTAACTTGATTTGTCATGCTCCTAGAACAAAAGCTGAGATTGACCAAGAAGTGTTGGTTAGTGGGAACCTAGCCACAGAAGCTAATCTGATTATCCTAGACATGCAAGAGAACATCATCCAGGTAAGAAACTGGCTGCATACAAGTTCCTCTACCCTTGGAAAGGGAGGCTTACTTTCTGCCTCTGTTTTTGTTGTTGTTGTTGTTGTTCAGTCGTTCAGTCATGTCCGACTCTTCGTGACCCCATGGACCAGAGCACGCCAGGCACGCCTATCCTTCACTGCCTCTCGCAGTTTGGCCAAACTCATGTTAGTAGCTTCGAGAACACTGTCCAACCATCTCATCCTCTGTCGTCCCCTTCTCCTTGTGCCCTCCATCTTTCCCAACATCAGGGTCTTTTCCAGGGAGTCTTCTCTTCTCATGAGGTGGCCAAAGTACTGGAGCCTCAACTTCAGGATCTGTCCTTCTAGTGAGCACTCGGGGCTGATTTCTTTGAGAATGGATAGGTTTGATCTTCTTACAGTCCATGGGACTCTCAAGAGTCTCCTCCAGCACCATAATTCAAAAGCATCAATTCTTCGGCGATCAGCCTTCTTTATGGTCCAGCTCTCACTTCCGTACATTACTACTGGGAAAACCATAGCTTTAACTATACGGACCTTTGTCGGCAAGGTGATGTCTTTGCTTTTTAAGATGCTGTCTAGGTTTGTCATTGCTTTTCTCCCAAGAAGCAGGCGTCTTCTAATTTCGTGACTGCTGTCACCATCTGCAGTGATCGTGGAACCCAAAAAAGTGAAATCTCTCACTGCCTCCATTTCTTCCCCTTCTATTTGCCAGGAGGTGATGGGACCAGTGGCCATGATCTTAGTTTTTTTGATGTTGAGCTTCAGACCATATTTTGCGCTCTCCTCTTTCACCCTCATTAAAAGGTTCTTTAATTCCTCCTCACTTTCTGCCATCAAGGTTGTGTCATCAGCATATCTGAGGTTGTTGATATTTTTTCCGGCAATCTTAATTCCGGTTTGGGATTCATCCAGTCCAGCCTTTCGCATGATGAATTCTGCATATAAGTTAAATAAGCAGGGAGACAATATACAGCCTTGTCGTACTCCTTTCCCAATTTTGAACCAATCAGTTGTTCCATATCCAGTTCTAACTGTAGCTTCTTGTCCCACATAGAGATTTCTCAGGAGACAAATGAGGTGATCCGGCACTCCCATTTCTTTAAGAACTTGCCATAGTTTGTTGTGGTCGACACAGTCAAATGCTTTTGCGTAGTCAATGAAGCAGAAGTAAATGTTTTTTCTGGAACTCTCTAGCTTTCTCCATAATCCAGCGCATGTTTGCAATTTGGTCTCTGGTTCCTCTGCCCCTTCGAAATCCAGCTTGCACTTCTGGGAGTTCTCGGTCCACATACTGCTTAAGCCTGCCTTGTAGAATTTTTGTTGTAGTACACAGTATATAAATTGTTACATGTAGAAATTTTAAAAATGATTTTTTGCTTATTGCCCAATTGCTAAGAGTAAATTGTTTTCATGCTATTACCACCACCCTATACTTTCAGATAATATGAAATTGCATCTTTCAGTTTGCTGTTAAGGAGAGTCCACAGAGTACTACACAGGTCTCAAGTCCCATTGACTTCTGGGTCATACGCTCATTGAATGTAATGCTTGAAAATCCCTGTACGTGAATACACTCTTAACAAATCTTTTCTAGGTATATGCCTTCTCCCCTCTGCTGTGAAGGGCATCAAGGTAATTTCTGTCTATTGCGTAGGGTTATCTTATTGTGTCAAGACTGGCACTAGTATAGCATAAACTCTGTTTTTTAAGAATCCTCTTCTGTGATGTAGGCAACTTCAGCTATGGATTGCAGAGATAATGTCTTGGGAGGTGTGTTGAAAGTCCTTGTAAATTCTTTGACCTGTGATCAGAGCACAACCTACTTGACCCATTGCTTTGCTACTCTCCGAGCATTAATTGTCAAGGTAAGTATTTGGCTTCTTTGTTAGGATCCTGAAGGGCACATTATTGGAGCTCAAACCCCTTGTGATACCCTCAGAACATTGCACTGCAAGAGCCCTCAGGGTAACCTTTCCACAAAATTGTACATGCATTTGATAACTCAGTGAGTGGAGACTTCTGTTTCCAGAGTTTGAGTTGCTGGTGGTACACATAGCAGATAATGAGATAGAATAAGATTGATGGGTTATTACTTAGATTTCTTTAAATTTTAAAGGCAGGCCTTGTGATCCATCCTCAGAAAGGGAAAAAAATACAAACCTGGGCAAGATTTTATGTAATGGTTTGCTTAGTTGTCATCAAGGTGAAGTGCAGGAGACAGACCTCATTAGCTACATTTACCATCCCGCAAATGTTTTATTGTTAGGAATAAACTTCTGAAGAAATTGTACATACCCAGTGTTGTGGGAAAAGGTCATGGGGTGGAGCAGCTCAGCTATGTGGAAAGGATACAACCTTCTTAGCTTAGGAAAATGGAGAATAAGGAGGGACATGATAAAGACTTACAAAAGTATGTGTGATAGAGAATAAAACTAGGAAATGTTGTCATCCAGTGAAGCTGAATAGTGGGAGGTTCAGGACAGACCAAAGGAAGCACTTATTCACATAGTGCCACCAAATTCAGCTGTTGATGACTGTGATGGCTATACTGTATGCGACCTGCAGAATCAGAGGCAACATATTTCTATATTATTATTATTATTATTATTATTATTATTATTATTATTTTATTTGTACCCCGCCCATCTGGCTAGGTCCCAACAAATATTAAAATACATTAAAATGTCACAGATTAAAAACTTCCCTAAACAGGGCTGCCTTCAGGAACATACCAGTTGGGTTGGTAAAACAGTATGAGATGGGCTATTGCCCTTGTGCCGTGCTTGAGAACTTGCTGGAGAAATCACATTGACCCCTGTAGGAAAGATCTAGGAGTAGTTGGCCTTTGGTCTGATCCATCAGAGCGGTTCTTAAGAAATATATTGTATAGGTGTAACTGTAAAATCTCAGGATAGCCTTTCTAAATAAGGGCCAGTGTTGCCTGAAATGTGACTGGATTAACAAGTTACAGAGCAGTGCCATTAGTAGTTTTGAAATTCATGATTAAACTCTTATTTCATGTTATCTGTCCAATCTCTCTTACAATTATAATTACTGTACCATTGAAGAGATTTCCAGTGAGAGATTTCACTTTCTTGGGTTCCATGATCACTGCAGATGGTGACAGCAGTCACGAAATTAGAAGACGCCTGCTTCTTGGGAGAAAAGCAATGACAAACCTAGGCAGCATCTTAAAAAGCAAAGACATCACCTTGCCGACAAAGGTCCGTATAGTTAAAGCTATGGTTTTCCCAGTAGTAATGTACGGAAGTGAGAGCTGGACCATCAAGAAAGCTGATCGCCGAAGAATTGATGCTTTTGAATTATGGTGCTGGAGGAGACTCTTGAGAGTCCCATGGACTTCAAGAAGATCAAACCTATCCATTCTCAAAGAAATCAGCCCTGAGTGCTCACTAGAAGGACAGGTCCTAAAGTTGAGGCTCCAGTACTTTGGCCACCTCATGAGAAGAGAAGACTCCCTAGAAAAGACCCTGATGTTGGGAAAGATGGAGGGCACAAGGAGAAGGGGACGACAGAGGATGAGATGGTTGGACAGTGTTCTCGAAGCTACTAACATGAGTTTGGCCAAACTGCGAGAGGCGGTGAAGGATAGGCGTGCCTGGCGTGCTCTGGTCCATGGGGTCACGAAGAGTCGGACACGACTGGACGACTGAACAACAACAACAACAACAACAACCATTGAAGAAATATGTCTTCTAGACAAAATGACTTGACACAGTGCTTTATGCTACCATTGTAAATAGTTAATCATGCACCATAGGTATGCATAGTTCATTTTCCTTTGACAATGGAATTCAAAGAATTTTAGCAATGTTAGGATAGCCAGAGAAATAAGCAAACGGAATATCTGGTATAGTGGAATCTGTCGGCATCCTTCGGGGGTCGGGAAGCCAGCTGGCTAGCCCCCAGCTGGATCATGCTCTTCCAGCTGCCTCGATTCCCCGATCTCTGATGCGACGTAAATCAGCAACTCAGACACCAAAGCCTGAGCACAATTCTTTGCAGAGCGAACGGTGCAAACAGAACAGGCTTGTGGAAACATACTATTCAAGCTACAGATTTATTACTCATAAATCAGAACAAAGAAACATGTCGTCCCTCTCTCTCTGCTCTGAGAGAGTCTCAAAAAAAAAAAAGCTATACACAACGGAAGTTCCCAGCAATCTGTGCTGGTGTGTAAACAGACATGTGACACACAACAGTTCCATGTCTGCAACTTAAGGTGGAATGGAATTTTCCCAACATCCTCCCCCTTTCCATGTAACCTGTGGTGCAGTGTTTCAACCTAACTGCAACCGCTGTACATAAACCTGAAGTTGTCTCTGTTAACAACTTGAGACAACAGATCCACAGGAATTTCACTTCCTGGCATGTAGGACACCTGAATAAGTCCTTTCCGGATACACTCCCTTGCATGATGTAACTTTATCTGCAAGTACTTGGTTCTTTGTTTGCAACGCTCTGAAGCTAGCAAAGCCGAGCAGGACCTGTTGTCTTGATACACCTGTATAGGACATTTCACACTTACCCTGACATCCTGAAACAGTTGCAACAACCATTCAAAATCCATAAGTGAATATGACAGTGCATTGAGTTCAGCTTCACAATAACTTAAGCTCACTGTCATCTGCTTCTTGCACAGCCAGTCAAACAGACAGTGGTTGTACATGTAGCACACCCCGGAAGTACTTGTGCCATCTGTGGTGTCACTTCCAAAACTTGGATCTGCAAAAATCTCAAGACCTCCAGACTTCTGACTAGTGAATCTCAGACTGTAGTGCATAGTACCTTTCAGATAACGTGCTATGCGCTTCAGAGCTTTCCAGTCCTGAACTACTGTTAGCATGTCTGCTAAGCAGATTAGTGCTTACAGCTATATCAGGTCTTGAACATCTGGCAATGAAATTCAGTTTGCCTAGAATGCATCTATACAGTGTTGTGTCAGAAAATGCTTCACCAGTATCACTTCACTGGAAACCTGTTACCAATGGTGTGTCCACAGGATTTGCATCAACCAAATTTAGTCTGGTTAACACATCAGCAATTTTCTGAGATTGGTGTACCAGAAAGTCACCTGCCTGGTTTCTCTCTACTTCCAGAGAAAGATAGTTGGATATTTCACCAATATCCTTCATGTCAAAGTGCTCCTTCAATTGAGCTAGGGTGCTCTGGTATAGAGCCTGATGCTTCCCCCCCCCCCAAAAAAAAAGTTCATCAACAATGCACACACAATACAGTTTGTGCTGCCCCTCCTCTTTGACAAACACATGGATCAGCTTTACCTTGGTGAAAACCTAGAGAAAACAATGTCTCTGTTAGTTTTGTATTCCAACACCTGGCACTTTGAGACCATATCAGGATTTCTGTAGCTTACAGACCATTCCCTTCTGTACCTGCACTCCATCAGGTGGAAGCATGTAAATCTCCTCCCCCAGAACCCTGTACAGAAAAGCTGTGTTCACATCATGATGTGAAACATGAAGCTTCTCTTCTGCAGCAATCTTGAGCATAAGCCTAATGCTCTCATACTTGCTGGTGGGTGAGTAGGTCTCGTGGTAGTCCTGTGAAAAACCTCTTGCGACCAATCTGGCTTTGTGTCTGTGCCATTCTGGTCTGTCTTGGCCTTAAAGACCCATTTGCTGTCCACCAGCTTCATTCCTGGGACTATTGGAACCGGCTCCCAGGTCTTGTTCCTTTCCAAGGAATCAAGTTCAGCCTTCATGGCTTTAAGCTGTCCATGGAAGCAAAGGTTAATTCTGTGTCCAGGGCAGCTGTCTACCAGCTCCATCTGGTACGCAGGCTAAGACCCTACCTGCCCGCAGACTGTCTCACCAGAGTGGTGCATGCTCTAGTTATCTCTCGCTTGGATCACTGCAATGCGCTCTATGTGGGTCTACCTTTGAAGGTGACATGGAAACTACAACTAATCCAGAATGCAGCAGCTAGACTGGTGACTGGGAGCGGCCACCAAGATCACATAACATTGGCTCCCAGTACATTTCCGAGCTCAATTCAAAGTGTTGGTGCTGACCTTTAAAGCCCTAAATGGCCTCGGTCCAGTATACCTGAAGGAGCGGCGTCTCTATCCCCATTGCTCTGCCTGGACACTGAGGTCCAGTGCCGAGGGTCTTCTGGCGGTACCCTTGCTGCGAGAAGCCAAGTTACAGGGAACCAGGCAGAGGGCCTTCTCAGTAGTGGCACCCACCTTGTGGAACACCCTCCAACCAGTTGTGAAAGAGAAAAACAACTACCAGACATCTGAAAGCCGAATCAACCCTGGCAATCAACGGGGTGAAAGATCGCAGCCAGATCACCTTCACATCTGAAAGCATGCACTTCCACTTGAGCACGATGGGTGATAGCTGACTATAACATCGCTGCGACCCTCACTGGGTAATTAGAGGCTGAGATGGGAGTAATCAGACTCCCAAATCTTCCTAGGGGTTGTGGGAAGACACTGCCTCACCCGCAGATGCCCATTAACTTGGCTCCAAACTCTGATGGAAGGAGGGGCCAGGGTGGATAGCCCCCGAGAGGGTTTGGCACTCCTGGAAGATACCCCGCTAGCGCATAAGTACCAATTCTTAAAATGAAAAATTGGATATAAAGATTTGGACATGCTTCAAACGAGAAGGAGGAAAATATTCTGCTGAACAATCCAGCCACTGAGGTGCCAAAAAAGATAAAGAGGAAGAAGATTCAGCATCAATTTGGTATGTGGGAACAGGACGGAAAGGGGGGGGGAACCCTTCTGCTTTGTTACGGTACTTTGTTTCATTACATTATATCAATGGGCAAATCTCCCCTAGAAGAACCGTTTTCATCATTTATAACAAGCGAGATTTGAAAGTGTGATATATGTGGACATAATATGGCTCCCAAATTATAAACTGTGTGGAAATGAAAATATGATATAATAGCACTGTTCCTATAAATAAGGCACTACATTTCTGAGTAGTTTGGAAGAGGATAAAAGGTGCTTTAATTTGTTAATTGGCAGAGAGAAGCCCCTTGCCACTGGATGTTTTCTTTCTTTGTAAGGGATTTTGGACGGTTTCCTGAAAATGTCTGGCTCTGTGAGCAGTGTTATAGTTTTAATTAGGAACCCGCCATGTTGAAGACCGGGCTGCGGAACTTCAAATTCAGAGGGGGAGGGGAGCCCCTCTGAAGCTGTGGTCTGTCTGTGGCCGGGTGCTTGGCCCTGACCACCAATAGACACACCCTTCACAGGACCCTGACCACTAGGAGGAGCACCTCCAGCGGGACCCTGATCACCAGGAGCACCTCCGGCAGGGCCACCTGGCGCAATAGGCTGTTACTCTGCATCCAACTCACTGAACCTGTCAATCAGCACTTCAGGGTTTCCATGAATCCTTTTCCAACCCTCTTGCTCACAGAAATCAGCACTTCTGCTTACCACTACACGCGTCCTGTTGCCCTGTGGATAAGCAAATCTCCAAGCTTTCGATCCTGGCTCATAGCCACAAAAGATCATTTTCTGAGACCTAGGGTCACCCTTCCTGCGCTTCGGTTTTGGGATCAATACCCAAGCTTGAGCTCCAAAAGTGTGAAAATAGTGCACCTTGGGGTTCTTGCCATACAGCAGGAAATAGGGTGTGGTCCCTACCACAGAGCTGTATGTCCTGTTAAAAACTTGAGTACAACAAAGCCATGCCTCCCCCCAGAAGTTTCTGGGCAATCCTGAGTCAAAGAATGGCCTTCAAAGCCTTCCTGCCGATGCGGCCGAAGTACGCTCTACATACCTCTCAGTCCCGGAACACTGCAGCAGCTGACAGCAGCCTTACTCCGGTGTAAACGCCATGGATCTCAGCCCCATAACCTCATTGTTGGCATCCTTGGGGGGTTGGGAAGCCAGCTGGCTAGCCCCCAGCTGAATCAGCTCTTCCAGCTGCCTCGATTCCCCGACCTCTGGTGCGACGTAAATCAGCAACTCAGACATCAAAGCCTGAGCACACTTCTTTGCAGAGCCAACAGCACAAACAGAACAGGCGTGAGGCTTGTGGAAACATACTATTCAAGCTACAGATTTATTACTCATAAATCAGAACAAAGAAACATGTCGTCCCTCTCTCTCTGCTCTGAGAGAGTCTCAAAAAAAAAAAAGCTATACACAACGGAAGTTCCCAGCAATCTGTGCTGGTGTGTAAACAGACATGTGACACACAACAGTTCCATGTCTGCAACTTAAGGTGGAATGGAATTTTCCCAACGTAATCGTCTTACCAGTTTACAGTAATAAGGGATGGTGGGTGTGCCTATTGCACAAACGTTCATTCTTATCTGTCTTCTTGCAGGAATCATTTGCCCAATGTGGGGCTCAAGCCCATGACCCTGAGATTGAGAGTCTCAGGGCGCTCCCACATGCCAAATGAGCGTTCCCACATGCCAGTTTATCAGAATCATTTTTTGTTTTGTTGTATTTATGAAACTGTTCTGTAATTAAAAACAATTTTTCAGAATGTCATGCATGTAGTTAAAACTCACAACATGCAACACATCTCTTAGAAGAAGAAAGAAGTATAAGGAGTAGTTCCCCCTCCCTCTCAAGCTTCCAGCTTGTCTCAGCATCTTGCTGTGCATTATATATAATGTATTTCAGTAGAACTGCCTGGCCAAGGGGGTCTATATCTGATGTGTGCTGTGTTTGTACAGTGTCTGATGTTGTGGTGCCTCTTTGGAACCATAATCTGGACTGATGAATTCTTCTTGCTGCCGCAGAACATGAAGAATTCAAAACTGGCAGTCATCACTGCTGACTTGGTGTTCCTATATCATTAGATTAGGTCTAATAAAATTCATGAATTGCCTTATAATGAGACATCTCAAGGCAATGAGCAATACAAAACATGTTAATTAATTTAACTTGATATTTAATGTATTTTTTCTTTTTTAAATATAAAAATACATTAAATATCAAATTTAATTGATTAAGTGGTGAATTTGGTGAAGCCATCAAAACCATCATACACCAAAATCTTTCACAACTATGACAGGATTATCACAAAATAATCTAAGTACTGCAGCCATTCTCAAGAGCAATAACATTCAAACATCTTCTGATACAAAAAAGTTTTTGCTTTGTGCTAAAATAAAAGGTGGTGTCAGGCAAGCATCTCTGAGAACATTTTTAAATGAAGGGCTGCCTCTAAAAGGGTCCCCTCCCTTGTTGACTCTCTGAACTTCTTTCAGAAGAGATGGAGAATCAATATGGTTGCACTGCCCTTGTCACTTTCCTGGCACAGGGTGACCTTCCATTGGACTTGCAGTTCCAATCTTCCCTCACTAAAGGCTGGTGTCAGAGTCCAGCAACATCTGGAGGACCACAGGTTCTGAACCCCTGGGTGAGGCACCCCTTGCATAGAGCTCAGAAGGCAAAGAGACAACTTTTTTTTAAATAACAAAAAACCTCTCACTGCTACCTGGTCTTTTTAAAGCTCTTATGATGACACCAGTCTTTTCTTCTGCTTCCTTTAGTTTGGAGAGTTGCTCTTTGAAGAGGAAGTGGAGCAGTGTGCTGACCTGTGTCAAAGACTCCTTCAGCACTGCAGCAGCAGCATGGATACCACTCGGATTCAGGCCTGTGCTACCCTTTACCTCCTCATGAAATACAGCTTCAGCTGCATAAGTGTAAGATGATAGATACTTCCTTAGTACCATTCAAAGCCTAAATCACAGATTCAGTGTTTGCATTTATTTTGTTTCCCCACAGAATAATTATATTATATTGTACTTCATTGTCTGTTTGCCTGATATAATTACTTTATATTAGAATAAGTTATTTCCTTCTAGCTGAAAATGGCCTGGCCATGCTACACTGTAGCGCTCTATGCCAGGGTCAGCTACCTTTTTCAGCTCTGGGCCAGTCCACTGTCTCTCAGACCATGTGGTGGGCCAGACTATATTTGGGGGGGGGATGAACGAATTCCTATGCCCCACAAATAAGCCAGAGATGCATTTTAAATAAAAGGACACATTCTAATCATGTAAAAACACGCTGATTCCTGAACTGCCCGCGGGCTGGGTTGAGAAGGCAATTGGGCCGCGTCCGGCCCGTGGGCCTTAGGTTGCCTACCCTTGCCTACGCAGTTTGAGGGATATATGATAAGGATGCACTGGCCCAAGATTTTTGGCCTTCATGTACAGAATTTGTAACTCTGAATCCCATAATATGGAACTATATGATACATTAAAATCAGTATGCATGCAAACCATTAAGAGTAAACTGGAACCTGTAATTGAAAGAAGGTAGGTAAGTGGCAGCTGCGTCCCATTGCTGACAGAGGGGGAGAGTGTGGAGACAGGAGGAGGTAGTTAGGCAGGGATGTGGAACGAGAGAGGAACAGCCTAGTTGCAGTAGAAGACTGAGCTCTTAGAACAAGGAGAAGGAAGGGGGGAGTTCAAGGGGGAAGACACAGACTGACAGTTTAAGCTTGGACTCAGAGGGAGGGCCCCGGAAATAGCCCATCCCATGACGCATAGGCACGCAAGAATTAATGAGAGGTGTGGAGAGGAAAGGAAGCGAAAGTGGGGCTTTAAATATGGGAAAAGGAAGGGGTGGGACTCAAACTCGGCAACAGCTAATTTAGAAGCTGTTATTGTCTTGAGCAAGTTGTCTCGCTTCTGTGGGAGAGACCCAACCATTACAGGAAGGGAGAATAATAGTCTAGTAGCCATTGGTTTGAGAAGAAGTAACATTTTAATGCTACCGCACAATTGCGCTCATTTCACACGCTAGCAAGGTTATGCTTAAAATTCTACAAGGCAGGCTTAAGCAGTATGTGGACCAAGAACTCCCAGAAGTGCAAGCTGGATTTCGAAGGGGCAGAGGAACCAGAGACCAAATTGCAAACTTGCACTGAATTATGGAGAAAGCTAGAGAGTTCCAGAAAAACATCTACTTCTGCTTCATTGACTAAGCAAAAGTATTTGACTGTGTCAACCACAGCAAACTATGGCAAGTTCTTAAAGAAATGGGAGTGCCGGATCACCTCATTTGTCTCCTGAGAATTCTCTATGTGGGACAAGAAGCTACAGTTAGAACTGGATATGGAACAACTGATTGATTCAAAATTGGGAAAGGAGTACGAAAAGGCTGTATATTGTCTCCCTGCTTTTTTAACTTATATGTAGAATTCATCATGCGAAAGGCTGGACTGGATGAATCCCAAACCGGAATTAAGATTGCCGGAAGAAATCTCAACAACCTCAGATATGCTGATGACACAACCTTGATGGCAGAAAGTGAGGAGGAATTAAAGAACCTTTTAATGAGGATGCAAGAGGAGAGCACAAAATATGGTCTGAAGCTCAACATTAAAAAAAAACTAAGATCATGGCCACTGGTCCCATCACCTCCTGGCAAATAGAAGGGGAATAAATGGAGGCAGTGAGAGATTTCACTTTCTTGGGCTCCATGATCACTGCAGATGGTGACAGCAGTCCCGAAATTAAAAGACACCTGCTTCTTGGGAGGAAAGCAATGACAAACCTAGACAGCATCTTAAAAAGCAAAGACATCACCTTGCCGACAAAGGTCCATATAGTTAAAGCTATGGTTTTCCCAGTAGTAATGTACGGAAGTGAGAGCTGGACCATCAAGAAGGCTGATCGCCGAAGAATTGATGCTTTTGAATTATGGTGCTGGAGGAGACTCTTGAGAGTCCCATGGACTTCAAGAAGATCAAACCTATCCATTCTCAAAGAAATCAGCCCTGAGTGCTCACTAGAAGGACAGGTCCTAAAGTTGAGGCTCCAGTACTTTGGCCACCTCGTGAGAAGAGAAGACTCCCTGGAAAAGACCCTGATGTTGGGAAAGATGGAGGGCACAAGGAGAAGGGGACGACAGAGGATGAGATGGTTGGATGTGTCCTTGAATCGACTGGCATGAGTTTGGCCAAACTGCGTGAGGCAGTGGAGGATAGGGGTGCCTGGCGTGCTCTGGTCCATGGGGTCACGAAGAGTCGGACACGACTGAACAACAACAACAAACATTTTAATGATGTAACCTCATTTTAACTTGTTATTACTATTGATTATGGAAGGAGGGAGAGATTCAATTCAGTTTGCATTTAAAGGGAAACCTTCCTAATATGCGCTTTCTGAAACTATATGAGAGTTGTAACACAGCTATCCCTTGATATTCACACTTACCAAATGTTTCAATGCAGTTATCCAGTCAATTAATGCATACAAATATGCATGTGTTAGGAGAAAAAGATACATGCATTTGTGAAGGTAATGTACAAAACTGCTTATTAGATGAAATTGCTTTGCAAAAATGGGTATATTTGGGGAAATTACATTAAAATATGTATATTAGATTAGAAGAAAATCACACTAAAAAGTATATATTTGCAAACTGATATGAAAATGTGGCAAACAATTTAAGAATGAGAAACTGAGAAAAATAATAATTGACAGATTTGCCCATTTCTTATTTGATCTGGTTTATTAAACTCACTCTTACTTTGAGAAGCCCAGAATAAATCAGTGAGTTTCTGCAAAAAGTCTCATTAAAACTTCTGCATATACTATGCAGGTGAGGCTATCCTGTATATGTAAGGAAGTCAATCCCAATTGTTGGAGGGAATGTGCAGTCAAAAGTGCATATTTCCAAATGTGGTGGTGGTGTGACATCATCAAATCTTCCTGGAATGCTGTCTTCAAAACAATTGAAATGTCCCCTGCACTTGGGCTTTGGATCCCATCTGCTCATGATTATCCTGAAGATGACCTATTAGCCTTTCTATTGACTGTATGGAGGTAGCCAGATGCTATGATATGATCTGAAATTTATTACAGTCAGAGACCAGCTTGTAAAACACAAATGGAACTACAATCCCAAAAGCAAAACAAACATTTATAACAACAATGGATTCTAAGTTTTAAAATGTGGTAGGCATATAAACACATAAAAACTTTAAGATAGACTACCATAGAGAAATGATCCAGAGTCGCCCGTGGATCTGACTTTGGGAATTTTCTTAACAAACTAGATTGAAACGGGGGATGGTCTGCACCTACAGATCTGTGCACAGAATCTGGCAACCGACCGGGTCGTATTGTGATCTTTGCCTAAAAGCAGAAGATTTAATTTTTGTTTTACCAGGTGGTCAGCAAGCCTCACCAGCAGGGGATCAATGGTTTCTCTACTTGCCTCATCGTAAAAGGGACATCTAAAATATATGTGTTCAGGGCTTCCTATATCCCCCAATGGACAGGCGCAAATTCTCTGGTCATATGGGACTTTTTAAAAGGATCCTTCCAAGACTGGCGAGGGCAGAGCTGAGCTTCTGGCAAGTGTAAAAGCCCTTCTTGCATTTTTGGATACAAGAAAAAAGAGATACGTTGCCGGTGCAGCTATATCTCTCTCTCGATTTCTACAATTTTGTAGTCGGGGCACCTTAAGCAGTCCTGTTGTCTCTCGGTGTCTATAATTCTTTGCCTAACCTTAGCTTTTGCTTGGCCCAAGCCCAGACTTAGAAGGGCTTGAGGGGCAAAACCCAGGACTGCTGTCTGCCAGCCTGACTGGAACTGGCCACAAAGGATCAGTGAAGCAATACCACGGGGGAGCAGTTTCAGTGACAGCCATTTGTAGATTGATGTTAGGCTGATTTGAGCCTCCACTCTCATCATCCCCGTTTGATATGCATCTGGGAACTTGTAGGAGGGCTCTAAGGAGTTTGGATTGCACTCTCTCGAGGGGAGAGAAAGCAATGGATGGCAGGCCCAGAAAGGATCCATAAAGGAGCGGTGAGAGCGTTTTGGCCTTGTGTAATTTTAGGGCCGTGGGGACGAAAAAGCCCCCTTGGGTTCTAAAAAACTTGAAGATACAATTTGCTGTTTTTCCCCCAGAGCTCCCGATGGAATTTATGTGTAGTTTATTGGATCCTGAAGTCTGGACCACCATTCCTAAAAACTTGTAGTTTGAGACTTGTTCTAGTTTATGACCTTGGAGTTCCCAGCTTCTAAGCTTTGGTTTCCCCCCGTAAGCGAGAATCTTGGTCTTTTGGTAGTTTATGTTAAGACATTTGGTTTCACAGTAGGCTGCAAGCTTTATTAATGCTCTTTTGAGCCCAATGGGGGTTCTGGATAGAATTACCACATCATCAGCGTAAAGCAAAACCGAAATATGCCGATTTGCTAGCTTTGGGGGTGGAATTCTGGGTTATTGAGAGCGGTTACTAAGTTATTGAGATAAAAAGTAAATAGTAGGGGGGCCAAAAGGTTTTTATGGGGTCCGCTAACTCTAACTCTGAGAGCTATATTTGAGTGAAGTGCCTAGGTAGCCATATGTTGGAAAACTGGTGTTGGTCTGAACATGGATTCTGCATGGTCAATAGCATTGGTTCTTGGTATGGTCAATAGCATGCCAAGTGCGAGCAGCAAAGGGCAAACACAATCCACAATCTTTTTATAACATATGACAAATGTTTATTGAATACATAAATTGTTCAGACTCTTAGAGTAATCAAATGAAACTTTAACACATGGTATGATAAAGGTAAAGGGACCCCTGACCATCAGGTCCAGTCGTGTCCGACTCTGGGGTTGCGGCGCTCATCTCGCTTTATAGGCCAAGGGAGCCGGCGTTTGTCCGCAGACAGCTTCCGGGTCATGTGGCCAGCATGACAAAGCCGCTTCTGGCGAACCAGAGCAGCGCACGGAAACGCCGTTTACCTTCCCCTATTTATCTACTTGCACTTTGATGTGCTTTCGAACTGCTAGGTGGGCAGGAGCTGGGACCGAGCAACGGGAGCTCACCCCGTGGCAGGGATTTGAACCGCCGACCTTCTGATCAGCAAGCCCTAGACTCTGTGGTTTAACCCACAGCGCCACCTGGGTCCCTTTTCATCAGGACAAGTTATTTGTATCTTGTAACAATTGTTTTTGCAAAATTTATCTTCTGTACCATGAAAATAAATAAAAACATAAAAAAGAATTAATCAGTGAGATTCCTAGTGCCTATGAAACTGAATTTTATTTGTTCCACAAAATGAACTAAGAGTAGCTTTCATAATGCCATGATTATTTGGAAGGAAATCCCATTTATTTCAGTGGGGCTTACTTAATCCATTACCAGTGGCGATTATAACAAATTCTATCTAAGCCAAATGGGAAGTTTAAATTTCATGCAAACAGAAACCAGCTAACGGAAAATCAGTACAGTACATTTCATTTGCACAATCTGACACTCCCTTTTCTGTTTTATAAAAGAACTTTGCAAGAGTCAAAATGCAAGTGACAATGTCACTGGCTTCTCTGGTTGGTAAAGCATCAGATTTTAATGAGGAGTATCTCAGAAAGTCTTTACGAACTATTTTGGCATATGCAGAGGAAGATGTAGAAATGCAGCCAACTCTCTTCCCAGGACAGGTAAGACATTTTGCTACTTTATTGCAAAATTTGAGTAGGTTACTGGACAAAAGTTAATTATTTGTATGCTCACAAAAATCAGCTGGCATTCATGTGAGTGAGCATAGAAGATGGGGAGGGCTAAGGGAATCAGCCTTCCTCATCTTCAATGGAACGAAGGAAAGCAGATCACACACAGCTGCCAGAACAACCTGGAAAACCATTTTCTGTCTTGCTCCCAGCCCAAGGGAGAAGAAGCAGGGCCCATTATCAGAGGTCAGCATTCTCTGGCAACCTACCAAGACCCATGCTCCCAATGTGGGGTCACTGCCAACCCCTTGTGCCTTTTTGCGCCACTGCTGCTTTCTCTTTTGGGCTCAAGACACCCTCTTGAGCATTTTGGGGTGTGCTTTGCCCTCACACCACCCCAGCACACACACACCCGCAATGGTGCTCATCTCCGAGTGACCTGTTTCAGGATGCAGCCAAACCAGAAATCCTCAAAAACTCTGCATGTCTCGTCCTTTGTGGATTGTCTCAGAGGGAGAGGCAGGTGGCAACAATGGTAAGGAGGAGGAGAGCTCACTGAAGGCATCTTGATAAAAGGCCCCCTTAAAGCAAATAACCAGCACTGAACATTGAAAGATCTGCCCAACCAGAATCTAGTTGTGGATTTGCTGGCAAAAAAAGTTCTGAATGGCATTAAAACACAACTTTGCTGAGTCTTTGTGACATGCTTGGTGTAGTGAATCATTCAGTTCTGAAACCTTAAGGATGGTAGTTGTGTTTACTTGCAGGGTCTACCACATTATCTAGTTGTTCCCACTCACCAAATTTCATAATTGTCACAAATTGAACACTTCAGAAAAATATTGCGATATGCCATTTTTGTAGATTAACCCAACAAAGAGAGCCAGTGTAGTGTGGTGTACTGCCATGGTTAGAGTGTTGGATGAGCACCTGGGAGAACAGGGTTAAAATCCCTGCTCAACTATGAAAGTAATTGGGTGACCTTGAGCCAGTCACAATCTCTCAGCCTAACCTGCCTCATAGGGTTGTTGTGAGGATAAAATTGGGGGAAAGGTATGATAATGCAATAAACCGGGGGTTGTCAACCTGGTCCCTACCACCCACTAGTGGGCGTTTCAGGATTCTAGGTGGGTGGTAGGGGGTTCTAGGGCACAAGCTGAATCCTTCTTCCATCGAGCACTGGCAGGTGGTAAGGAAATTATACCATCAAGAAAGATGCAGTAGTGGGCAGTAGGTATAAAAAGGTTGACTACCCCTGCAATAAACAAATAAATATTCAAAATAAAATTTCATCATAAATATGACTTTTCAAATATTCATTATGAAAAAAATAATTATATTATTATAAATTATATTTCTTTGCCCTTCAGTAATTTGTTTAATGTTGCACTTGTTTGTTTGCTTAGGTGGAAGAGCTGTTGTATAATCTGAACAGCATATTGTCAGACACAGTGAAAATGCGAGAGTTTCAGGAAGATCCAGAGATGCTCATGGATCTTATGTACAGGTTGAGCTCACTAATATTTCTCTTTAGCAATTTCCGATGAATGATCCAGAACATTTCAGATTTAAATTTGTCAAAAACAAAATATCTGCTGTGCAATTAGCATCCTATTAAGGGCATACATCAATGACAGATTTATGTCAGTTATCAGTAACTTGGCTTCTGACAAACAATCCTGGGAATTCTCTACACAATATCTCTATGTCCATTTAGAAAATGGTGCTTATCAGATTCCATGGGTAATCTTTAAATGAATCCTGGGGTTACGTCTATAGTGTAGCTAAACATTTTGACCCAGATAGACTATTTTGCTGGTGAGAAAGTCAACATGATGGGGCCGAGCTTTGTGTTGATGTGTGCCTTCTCATAGTCCCTTTACTGTGAGTACAGTATAATATCAAGATTCCTTTAAATGTTATCCTACACATGTGGGACCACTTTTCTGTGAATGGCAACTGTGCAGTTACACCCCACTTGATTTGACTTGGTGATCTGCCTGTTCCCCTCTTGTTCTGAAAATAGGATGAGATCCCTGTGTGCATACATAGTATAACTTGGATCCACCGGATAGGTTCTCTAGCAGCACTGTTTCTACTCAGTCAGTTTTTGCCTGGGATGTTACACATTGACAATAACTCAATATTAGCAGGTCTGAAAATATTTTTTATAATTTTTCTTTCCTAATCTATCTAAAGAGAACAAAGAGAGAATGTTATAGAGAGTATTAGAAAGGAGGTGTTTGGAAAGGTATTCTGTAGTGTCAGTGTCAGAGTAATGCCAGGTTTGGTGGAACAAATGAAGTATTTAAAATGCTATAGAGCAGAGTATCCTAAACTTGAAGACAGGAGTGCCTGGCATGCTCTGGTCCATGGAGTCACGAAGAGTTGGACATGACTAAATGACTAAACAACAACAACATCCCAAACTTGGGTCTCCAGCTGTTTTTAGAGTCAATTCCCATCATCCCTGACCACTGGTCCTGCTAGCTAGGGATGATGGGAGTTGTGGACCAAAAACAGCTGGAGAACCAAGTTTGGTAAATTGCTGTAGAGAATATTTAGTTATCTTCAAATCCACAATTCTCTGTAAGAATTAAAACCTAGCAAATGATGTGGCATCTCCACAAAAGAAAAGGAAGTGCTTTTAATTTAACCCCAAGGCAAATGAAAGATACATCTTTTATGCTCTGTTATTAGAATTGCCAAAGGATATCAGACATCACCTGACTTAAGGTTGACATGGCTCCAAAACATGGCAGAGAAGCATGCTAAGAAAAAATGTTACACAGAGGCTGCCATGTGTCTAGTTCATGCTGCTGCTCTTGTTGCTGAATACCTGAGCATGCTAGAAGATCACAGTTACCTGCCAGTTGGCAGTGTCAGCTTTCAGGTAAAAACAGACAATTGTTATTTGTGTAAGTGAGTGTTCCTCTGGTGCCCTCCACTTGTTTTTGTTGAATGACAACTCCCATCATCCCTGACCATGTTAGCTGGGGATGGTGGGAATTGCAGTCCAAAATATCTAGAAGGTACCAGATTGATAAATGCTTATATAGGTCCTTTCTGACAATGTCCTGATTGTGTTAGATGGGCCCCACAGGTACTGACCACTCTTTTTTGCCAATTATTTTTATTAATTTTCCGAATTAATTCAATTTAATACAGTTTCTTGAAAAATGGTTTCCTGCTCTCGATACAGGATATGTCCAAGATGTACCCCCACTGCTTCATCAGTTCTCACCTAGTCTCTAGTTGAGACTTGCCAATATTATATTCACACTTGCCAGTATTATTAATTCAGTTGCCCCTTTACAGCCCTGCAAACAACAAATAGCTCAATTAAACCTAAGTATATATAGTCCATAACAACATATGTAGTTTCCAGTAATCTTTGTTTCCAGACTTTGGTGTCTTATTCCAACTTAAGTCCTCTCGCTCTTTGTTCTAATCATAAATCTTTACCTAGTTGAGTGTCAAATTCCATCTCGATGATAAGACAGTCACACAGTGATCAGACCACAGTCAAACATTTTGGAGGGCGAATCTTCCAGAACTTTTCCCACCCTACTATGCCTTCTCCAGTACAAAACACATCCATTATCTCTCAAATTCAGCCTCTCCTCAGCTCCATAACAGTCCACCCCATCAGAAAGTAGTCATAAATTTCATCCATTCACTCCTCAGTCGAGGGGGGAGGGATAAACGTAGTAAAACCATATTAAATTCCTTGTAATACATAAATCAAAGGTCTACCTCCCCTTCTTCTTCTTCCAATGAAGAAATGACTACACATTCCATTGTGCAGGGGAGGGCAGAGGGAAAGAAAACTGCATCCAATAATCATAAGAAAACATAAAGCACCCTGCCCTCTTCTTTCTCCAGTCATGGCTGTTGCAGGGATTTTCAAAGCTCTCAAATACCTTCAAAAGTTCTGATTCTTTAAGCAGTTGATTAACCACAGACTGCTTGCATATCTTGCATCAAAAACACCTCATGAATTAGCCAATTAGTCAAATTAAGGCGGAACCTTTCCACAAATCATGCTGGTAACAGAGGAGGCTCGTTTCTTGGCAGAGGCTCGCTCCCAGGTTGCTCCTGTTCTGCCTTCTGAAGTAGGAGACATGGGATTACATGACTCAGTGGGTGCCTTAGCCCTTCCCAGGGGTGTACCCAGGATCAAAACTAGGGGGGGGGGGCAAGCCATGGTCGTTCAGGTTGTGACATTTCAGCACGGAAAGGCGAATGAAACTGAAATTTTAGGGAAATTATATATAATTATAGCAGTGTTTTATTACGGTAGTTATTACAATTATTTGCTTGAATTTTTAAAAAAAAATTATTCTAGTTACATGTCTTATACCAGGGGTGGCCAACTCCCAAGAGACTGTGATCTACTTTCAGCAGTGATCTACCCCCGTTTTTGGGGGTTCAGCTCAAAGTTGTTGACCTTTTTTGGGGAAGAGGAATGCCCCGTTTTTTAGGGGTTCAGTTCGTTTTTAGATTACTGACCATATTGTGTGATATGGTCAAAAAACAGAAAAACGTTTCGCCCACCCCAACAGAAAGCCCCCAAATGGCTGAAAAACTCAGTTTCCTAGGATCCTCAGCCATCGCAACTCACCATGCAAGGGAACTGTTTCTAAAGCTCCTTTGCAATGATCAGCCGGCGCAACACACACACACACACAGTGGCCGGCTGCCGGTCGGCAGAGCTCAATTGTTATTTAGACTTTGGGAGGGGGAGAAAGACCGGTAGTTGAGCTTTTTAGGAGAGCTTTTTTTTCCTTTTAGGCTGCCGATAACCATTTAATTATTATTATTATTTGCTTCTAGGGGGGGCAGATGCCCCCTCCTGCCCCCCCTTGGGTACACCCATGGCCCTTCCAGTACCTCTGGAAAGTTTCAGGAGGGTTCATGCCTCATTTTTTCCCTCCTCACTGCCTGAACTATTTCACAGCCCCCAGAGGGGCTGCGGAGAACATCCACCATGAAATGAGGGCATGGCCAGAAACTGTATTGACCACTCTTATTGAAGCTCAGCTAGGCTGAAAGTCATCAGTCTGCAGCAGAAGCAAAGGGTTGAATAGCTTGGAACCACACAATTGTTCTGTCTTTCAGAATATTTCCTCCAATGTGCTTGAGGAGTCTGCTGTTTCTGATGATGTTCTGTCTCCAGATGAAGATGGAGTATGCTCTGGAAGGTATTTCTCAGAGACTGGTTTGGTGGGACTGCTGGAACAAGCTGCAGAGCTTTTTAACACCGTGAGTAGTATTATATTTTAACGCAGAGCTTTCCAAACTGTGTGTTACAACATGTTAGTGTGTTGGCTGCAGTGTTAACATTTCTTTAAAAATGTTTAGTGGTATTTTCATTTTGACTCAAGAAAATCATTTTATAGTTCAAATTGGGGAAAATAAATACAGTAAATGGACAAAAGTACAAAGATTCATGAAATGTTTAGGGATCTGTGTCCCCCCAGAAAAAAACACTGCTCCCCACGCTCCTCCTGGGGCTGGAAAGGGATTAGTTTAACCTCTGGTTTGCTAGTAAAACTGAATTACCTTGTCACAAAATGTTGCATGCCTAAAAAAAATGTGTCACCAACATGAAAAGTTTGGAAAGCTCTGCTCTAAGGTCATGCTTGTGTTAGGATTTCAGAGGGCTTTTGTTCATTTATTTAGCCACTTTTATCTTGCCTTCCTCTATTGTTTGAGCTGGCTGACAAAACTATAACAGAGTGCATGTGTGGCAGCAACTGGTAGCCTGCTTCTTTGTTTGCAAGCATAAACATGAATCTGGAACTCCCATGGGGTTAAAAGGTGCAGCAGCAGTGTGAAAAGGGTTAAGCAATCCCTGTCAGCTTGTTGGTGAAAATCTGTCTGTCATCAGAAACTTGACACCAGTTTTAATTTTATTTCTTCATACAAGGGAGGACTGTGTGAAACTGTGAATGAGGTCTACAAGATTGTCACCCCCATCTTAGAAGCACATCGAGATTTTAGGAAACTTTCTTCCACTCACAGTAAACTTCAGAAAGCCTTTGAGAGCATCATAAATAAGGTAAGTTAGCTGCTTTTGTTTTTGGTCTGCAGCATTTGTTGATCATCTGTAGTACAAAACTGCCCTGTTTCTCTTCTTAACTATTAATGTCCATTTCCACTCCATGGTGTAACTCAGATACTGCCTATAATTTAAAGTCTTGCATCAGCATAGTATAGAATTGCTAGCTATTTTTGAAGGAGCTCCACAAGCACAGAGGACACTCTGCTGACTAAAAGGCTTATTTGCACACATGGACCAATTGTTTTTACTCCAGGTAGAAAAAACAGTTAAATAATAAATTATTAATTTTTGGTTTTTCCATCAACAATATCCTAACCCAAGGATACAATAAAGCAAAAATGAATATTTCACAGAGAATCAGAGATATAGAACTACAAAAACACTTAGCCCAAGCTGATTGTCCCACACTCAGGACAAACAGATTGGCTCCAGTACTTACCAAATATTTGACAAATTTGACCATCTCCAAATTTAGAAAAAACCAAATTAAATAAAAAATTCCTTCCAGTAGCACCTTAGAGACCAACTAAGTTTGTTCTTGGTATGAGCTTTCGTGTGCATGCACACTTCTTCAGATACACTGAAATGGAAGTCACCAGACCCTTAAATATAGTGAGGGAGTGGGGAGGGGTATTACTCAGAAGGGTGGTGGGAATGGGTGATCAGCTGATAGGTGTGGAAAACCTGTTGACGACTGCAATTTTTACAGGGTCTTACAGGGAAAGGCAAGGGGTGAGATGGCTAAAGATAGCTTTGTCATGTATAATGAGATAAGAATCCAATGTCTTTGTTCAGACCAGGTTTCTCCATGGTTTTAAGTTGGGTGATTAGTTGCAATTTGGCCACTTCTCTTTCCAGTCTATTTCTGAAATTCCTTTGTATTAAGATAGCTACTTTGAGATTTTTTATAGAATGTCCTGGGAGATTGAAGTGTTCTCCTACTGGTTTCTCTGTCTTGTGATTCCTGATATCAGATTTATGTCCATTTATCCTTTGGCGTAGGGTTTGGCCTGTTTGTCCAATATAGAGAGCTGAAGGGCACTGTTGACATTTGATGGCATACACAATGTTGGAAGATGAGCAATTAAATAGTCCTGAGAT
This sequence comes from Lacerta agilis, assembly GCF_009819535.1. NCBI lineage: Eukaryota > Metazoa > Chordata > Lepidosauria > Squamata > Lacertidae > Lacerta > Lacerta agilis. The sequence continues at coordinate 61,558,022 of NC_046322.1, forward strand.
GGTATGTTTGATGTTGTTGGGGCCAGTAATGGTGTTGTCTGGGTTTATGTGGCAGCAAAGTTGGCATCTGGGTTTATTGCAGGCTCTGGTACCAGTGTCCATGTTGAGTCCTGTTTTTGTATTATTGTGGGTGAGGAGTTGTTTTAGATTGGGTGGCTGTCTGTAGGCGATGAAGGGTCTCCCTCCCAGAGCTTGAGAAAGAGAACTGTCATTGTCTAGGAGAGGTTGTAGATCTCTGATGATGCATTGTACTGTTTTAACTTGGGAGTTGTTCTTTTTTGGGTCTGTCTTGCAGCAAGTTCTCTCTGGGTATCAGTCTGGCTCTGTTGACCTGTTGTTTAACTTCATCAGGTGGATATTTTAGTTCTAAAAAGGTTTGCTGTAGATCTCTTAGGTGAGAGTCTCTGTCTGTAGGGTTGGAATAGATGAGGCTGTAACGTAGGGCCTGGCTATATACAATGGATTGTTTGGTATGTTTGCGCTGGTAACTAGAAGCATGTAGATTTGCCGGTCAGTTGGTTTATGGTAAAAGGTGGTGTCTATGTGTCAGTGCTGTCAAGTATCCCGTTTTCCCCGGGATTCTCCCTTATTTCAAGCAGTTTCCCGCTGCTCTCCCTTATTTTTTATTTCCCTTAAATTTCCCATTTTTAATGGAAGCAGCTCCTCCCCTGCTGGCCAGGGACTGGGTGGGAAGACCTCGCCTACTTGGAGAGAAAAGCCTCAGCCCTCAAAGCAAGTGGGAGCCGTTTCCTGTGCTTACAGGGGGGTGTATTCCTCCCCCTACATCAGCCCCTATCTGTTGCCGCCGAGCCCCTCAGCCGGCCAATAGGGTTAGCTGGTGGGTGGAGCCTGGCTGCCTTTGAGCAGCTGCTGCTTCCTGTCCTGTTTTGATGGGATCAGACAAGAAGACGATGGGGCTCCATCGCGTGGAGCACATGGCTGCCCTCCTCTTTGCTCCACTCTGAGCCCGAGCCCGCTTGGAGTTTACATTGCTGCTTCGCCCACTTTTGCTTCTGGCTCCGCCCACCACTGACATGTGACTGTCACCGGGATAGGTGAGACTGCTGATCCCTTATTTTCAATTCCGAAACTTGACAGCTATGCTATGTGTCCATCCTGTATTTTTATAATAGTGTCCAAAAAATGTATTTCTTGCATAGATTGGTTCACTGTTAGGTTGATGGTTGGGTGAAAGTCATTGAATTTCTGGTAGAAGGTGTCCAGGGTCTGTTGACCATGTGTCCAGATAATAAAAGTATTGTCAATGTATCGCAGGTACAAGAGAGGTTTGAGTGGGTAGGAGTTTAGGAAACGTTTAGGAAAGTGATACATTGACGATATTTTTATTATTATTTCATTATTTTATTATGGCTGAATTGCAACTAATCACCAAACCTAAAACCATAGAGAAACCTGGTCTGAACAAAGACATTGGATTCTTATCTCATTATACATGACAAAGCTATCTTTAGCCATCTCACCCCTTGCCTTTCCCTGTAAGACCCTGTAAAAATTGCAGTCGTTAACATTCACGGTTTTCCACACCTATCAGCTGATCACCCATTCCCACCACCCTTCTGAGTAATACCCCTCCCTACTCCCTCACTATATTTAAGGGTCTGGTGACTTCTGTTTCAGTGTATCTGAAGAAGTGTGCATGCACACGAAAGCTCATACCAAGAACAAACTTAGTTGGTCTCTAAGGTGCTACTGGAAGGAATTTTTTATTTTTATTTTTTGTTTTGACTATGGCAGACCAACACAGTTACAGGCAGGAATACCTACCTGTAACTCAAATTTAGAAAGACAGAGAAATACTATTTAAATTACCTTTTGTCTGACTGGAATTTGTATGTTACTAGAAATGTAGCTAGATTTTGTGCAATAGCCATAAGTCACAGAAAGCAAAAGAGTACACAGCTGCATAAATTTTCATATGGTTCTTAGTTAAATCTCTTATTCTTTTAAACTTTTATGATGTTGTATTCGTCTGGACACATATTTCAAGTGCATTCAATTAGTATATTGATTGTTAAATCCCATATTGATTGTTTTTATTGCTTATGTAGAAATTCTGGTTTAATATGCTGTCTGTTTGCCATAAAAAAGATTGATTGATTGATTGACTGAATCAATCTCTTGTAACTGTGTGCTGTAAGAGAAATAAAGCCAGAAATTAAATTAGCAACAGCAATACATTATTTTAACACCCCTTAAAATGTATGCTTTCCTATTCTTCAGTCAGTTATGCATATTTCATTGCACATAGTGGGATTTATGTGCAATGAAATTGAACACAGCGTAAGCTGTTAGATCATTGGTCCATCTAGCTTGGTATCATTGACAGTGTTAACGGAGAAATCTGAGGGTTCCCTTGGACAAAAAACAAGGACAGCAGCCAGGAATACCAGAGCAAACAGCAGGCTTGGTCTTTATTGAAGACTGTCACAACAGGTCTCCCACCTGCTCTGAGATGAAACAAGATGGAAGCCAAAAGAGAACCCCAAACTTTTATTAGTTTGGGGTTATCTTTTGGGGTTCAAAAGAGAACCCCAAACTTTTATTAGCCACTAATCCCCATGTTACACCCCCCCCAAACTACATCATGGTTACATCATGGCTACATCATGAAGGGGGAGGTCTGGTGGCAGTAACCTGAGCATCCTGGACCCTGCCCCATGGCTCCCCTTGCCCTGCACCAAACACCCATCAAGTGAAACAAAAGAGATATTTACATTTCCCTGTTTCCCAGCCAAGTTGTTGTTGTTGTTGTTCAGTCGTTCAGTCGTGTCCGACTCTTCGTGACCCCATGGACCAGAGCACGCCAGGCACGGCTATCCTTCACTGCTTCTCGTAGTTTGGCCAAACTCATGTTAGTAGCTTCGAGAACACTGTCCAACCATCTCATCCTCTGTCGTCCCCTTCTCCTTGTGCCCTCCATCTTTCCCAACATCAGGGTCTTTTCCAGGGAGTCTTCTCTTCTCATGAGGTGGCCAAAGTACTGGAGCCTCAACTTCAGGATCTGTCCTTCTAGTGAACACTCAGGGCTGATTTCTTTGAGAATGGATAGGTTTGATCTTCTTGCAGCCCATGGGACTCTCAAGAGTCTCCTCCAGCACCATAATTCAAAAGCATCAATTCTTCGGCAATCAGCCTTCTTGATGGTCCAGCTCTCACTTCCGTACATTACTACTGGGAAAACCGTAGCTTTAACTATACGGACCTTTGTCGGCAAGGTGATGTCTTTGCTTTTTAAGATGCTGTCTAGGTTTGTCATTGCTTTTCTCCCAAGAAGCAGGCGTCTTCTAAGCAGGCATCTGCAGTGATCATGGAGCCCAAGAAAGTGAAATCTCTCACTGCCTCCATTTATTCCCCTTCTATTTGCCAGGAGGTGATGGGACCAGTGGCCATGATCTTAGTTTTTTTGATGTTGAGCTTCAGACCATATTTTGCACTCTCCTCTTTCACCCTCATTAAAAGGTTCTTTAATTCCTCCTCACTTTCTGCCATCAAGGTAGTATCATCAGCATATCTGAGGTTGTTGATATTTTTTCCGGCAATCTTAATTCCAGTTTGGGATTCATCCAGTCCAGCCTTTCGCATGATGAATTCTGCATATAAGTTAAATAAGCAGGGAGACAATATACAGCCTTGTCGTACTCCTTTCCCAATTTTGAACCAATCAGTTGTTCCATATCCAGTTCTAACTGTAGCTTCTTGTCCCACATAGAGATTTCTCAGGAGACAAATGAGGTGATCCGGCACTCCCATTTCTTTAAGAACTTGCCATAGTTTGCTGTGGTCGACACAGTCAAATGCTTTTGCGTAGTCAATGAAGCAGAAGTGGATGTTTTTCTGGAACTCTCTAGCTTTCTCCATAATCCAGCGCATGTTTGCAATTTGGTCTCTGGTTCCTCTGCCCCTACGAAATCCAGCTTGCACTTCTGGGAGTTCTCGGTCCACATACTGCTTAAGCCTGCCTTGTAGAATTTTAAGCATAACCTTGCTAGCGTGTGAAATGAGTGCAATTGTGCGGTAGTTGGAGCATTCTTTGGCACTGCCCTTCTTTGGCACTGCTGAGTTTTCCAAACTTGCTGGCATATTGAGTGTAGCACCTTAACAGCATCATCTTTTAAGATTTTAAATCGTTCAGCTGGAATATCATCACTTCCACTGGCCTTGTTGTTTGCAAGGCTTTCTAAGGCCAATTTGACTCTCCAGGATGTCTGGCTCAAGGTCAGCAACCACACTACCTGGGGTGTATGAGACCTCCATATCTTTCTGGTATAATTCCTCTGTGTATTCTTGCCACCTCTTCTTGATGTCTTCTGCTTCTGTTAGGTCCTTTCCACTTTTGTCCTTAATTGTGGTAATCTTTGTACGAAATGTTCCTTTCATATCTCCAATTTTCTTGAACAAATCTCTGGTTTTTCTCATTCTGTTATTTTCCTCTATTTTTTTGCATTGCTCATTTAGAAATGCCCTCTTGTCTCTCCTTGCCATTCTTTGGAAATCTGCATTCAATTTCCTGTATCTTTCACGATCTCCCTTGCATTTTGCTTGCCTTCTCTCCCCCGCTATTTGTAAGGCCTCATTGGACAGTCACTTTGCTTTCTTGCATTTCTTTTTCATTGGGATGGTTTTCGTTGCTGTCTCCTGTATAATGTTCCGAGCCTCCATCCACAGTTCTTCAGGCACTCTATCCACCAAATCTAAATCCTTAAACCTGTTCTTCACTTCAACTGTGTATTCATAAGGAATTTGATTTAGATTGTATCCTACTGGCCCCGTGGTTTTTCCTACTTTCTTCAGTTTAAGCTGGAATTTTGCTATAAGAAGCTGATGATCTGAGCCACAGTCAGCTCCAGGTCTTGTTTTTGCTGAGTGTATAGAGCTTCTCCATCTTTGGCTGCAGAGAATATAATCAATCTGATTCCGATGTTGCCCATCTGGTGATGTCCATGTGTAGAGTCGTCTCTTGTGTTGTTGGAAAAGAGTGTTTGTGATGACCAGCTTGTTCTCTTGACAGAACTCTATTAGCCTTTGCCCTGCTTCATTTTGAACTCCAAGGCCAAACTTGCCAGTTGTTCCTTTTATCTCTTGACTCCCTACTTTAGCATTCCAATCCCCTATAATGAGAAGAACATCCTTCTTTGGTGTCATTTCTATAAGGTGTTGTAAGTCTTCATAGAATTGATCAATTTCAGTTTCTTCAGCACTGGTAGTTGGTGCATAAACTTGGATTACTGTGATGTTAAAAGGTCTGCCTTGGATTCGTATTGAGATCATTCTATCATTTTTGAAATTGCATCCCAGTACAGCTTTCGCCACTCTTTTGTTGACTATGAGGTCCACTCCATTTCTTTTACGGGATTCCTGCGCACAGTAGTAGATATGATAGTCATCCGAACTGAATTCGCCCATTCCTGTCCATTTTAGTTCACTGATGCCTAGGATGTCAATGTTTATTCTTGCCATCTCATTTTTTACCACATCCAGCTTTCCAAGGTTCATGGTTCTTACATTCCAGGTTCCTATGCAATACTTTTCTTTACAGCACTGGACTTTCCTTTCGCTTCCAGGCATATCCGCAACTGAGCGTCCTTTCGGCTTTGACCCAGCCGCTTCATCAGCTCTGGATCTACTTGTACTTGTCCTCCGCTCTTCCCCACTAGCATGTTGGACGCCTTCCGACCTGAGGGGCTCATCTTCCAGCGTCATATCTTTTATATGCCTGTTGTCTTTGTCCATGGAGTTTTCTTGGCAGGGATACTGGAGTGGCTTGCCAGTTCCTACTCCAGGTGGATCACGTTTGGTCCAAACTCTCCACTACGACCTGTCCATCTTGACCTGTCCATAGCTTCCCTGAGTAATTCAAGCCCCTTCGCCACGACAAGGCAGTGATCCATGAAGGGGCCCAGCCAAGTTAATCACACCCTTTTGTCTTCATCTGGGTTTGTTATTTCTGGAATGGCTACCTGTCTGGCACTCAGGTATCAGGATGCCAGGAATTATCACTCAGGCAGAGGGGCTGCTGAGTAGCTGAGCTCACATGTCTCTATGAATTTCTGAAGTTTTCCCAGTGAGGTAGTGAATTGTTACATTTGGTATTGTGCAGGAGAGGCTCTTTGAATAGATAGGAAGAAACTGTGATTTCTTGTGGGGACAAATCACAAAAGTCACAAAAGTGTTTGTGCTGATTTTGGTAGTGGGCTGCATGTGCATGATATCTGCTGGAGGGGCAACCCCCCCCTTCCTATACATAAATTCCTGCAACAACAGTCACTGATACAATAGTGGCTTTGCAGGGTTTCAGGCAGGAGTCTTTCCCAGCCCTATATACTGTAGAAACACCAAGGATTGAACCTGCACCATTTGCAAATAAAGTGTGCACTCTGCTACAGAGCTGCAGTCCTTCCCACAAAATTCCGAGACACAATCATAGCCTAGTGCTTTTATTACTCGTCAGACCACCATTGGTTATGATGCCACAGAAGACCCTTGTTATAGAACACAAAATCTCCTATTTCTTAGTCACTGCTTAGAGATGTTCCATGCGGTGATTCAAACTCAACTGTATGGCTATTGTGAACAAATAACCAGCTCTCCCCATGATTGAAGTTATGAAGCAGGACATGCTTCACGAGTGGTAATCTGCTTTCACCTATATATAGTCAACTGGCACAATCCTAAATTCCACAAGTTCAGGATCTTCCAGAAAGGAAGTGCATCAGAATCCCCCTGGAACCTTTGAAGCATTCTCTTGTATGCAAAAGAGAATGGGAGTGCATCAACATTCACATACCTTTACTAAATCACTAGAGTCCATGTATGCCTTTTTGTCAGCAACAAAGAGTGTCCTCTGTGCTTGTGGAGCTCCTTCAAAGATAGCTAGCAATTCTATACTATGCTGATGCAAGATTTTAAATTATAGGCAGTGTCTAAGTGCAAATGGGCATTAATAGAAGAGAAACAGGGCAACCCTTATGTCTGACAACCTTTACTAGAAAGCAGGTTTTTTTAATTTTAGGATTTAGGAGAATGGGCAAAGCGCACTGAGAGGTTCTTACCTGCAAGCTCAATTTAAATCAAACAGGAGGAGTGCTATGGGGCTGGTGTAGGAGGGCAAGCCAGTGGATTCTGCCCAAGTTTTATTTGTTCTGATGATGTCTTCCTTCATCTTCTCTTCTTCTATTTGTCTGCTTAGGAATGTGTTTGTTGCTCTTGAGATGTAGAAAAGCTTTTTCAAGTTTTCTTAAATCTTTAATTTACAGACCATATATGAGAAAGCTCTTGGTTTCTTTTAACTCTACTTAGTTCTACTAAGATACGGCTGCTTTGTAGAATAACAAACACAAATTTATAAATTACCATAAAAATTAATTTCATCACTGCACAAAAATAGAAAGCTATGAAAAGAAATTTAAATTCAGTGACTTCATATTCATCAAACAGGGTCAGAAGAGAATGTTTGGCACTTACTTCCGTGTTGGCTTCTATGGAGCCATATTTGGAGATTTAGATGAACAGGAATTTGTTTACAAAGAGCCTGCCATTACCAAACTTCCTGAGATTTCTCATAGACTGGAGGTAAGTGGTTATACTTCTGTAAACGTTAGGACATCACGGCAAAAGGATGCCATTCAAAGAGGAATAGCATCTATACCTAAAATGATGGGGAATGAAAGAGATAATGCAGATAAACACTCCACAATTCAGAACCTGGCAGTTTGCAGAGAGGGGGGGGGTGAGTACCAAAGAGCCTTTCCAAATGGGAAATAATCCAGCACTATAATTTCCAGTGAAAACAAAATAAAAAATACCTTCCAGTAGCACCTTAGAGACCAACTAAGTTTGTTCTTGGTATGAGCTTTCGTGTGCATGCACACTTCTTCAGATACACTGAAATCAATTGGAGGTGCAACTGCCCTTTCCTCTTCCATGTCCTGACCTCAGGATTTCTGGCTCCATCTTCAACTTTCCTCAACATGTTTAAGCAACGTACTGACATACTTTTATTCCCCATAAGCCTAGATTATGTTGTCAGTGCACAAAGGGAGCTTGCCACTGTGAACACTTTAGAGAAAATCCATTGCTGAAATTGCTTAATCTTTTGCTTGGTACCTTTGGAGTAGATTTAATATAAACGGCCAAGTAGTACAGCCAGTGTGGCACCTCTGGTATTTTTAGCTTGGATGATTATCATATTTAGCATTTCTATTCCACTTTTTGAACATTCAAAGTAGTTCATATACACAATCACAGTAATTTGTAAGGTATATGAGCATTGCCATTCCTAATTTACTCAGGGTCATATTTCCTGTATGACCAGTGTATGGCAAGTAGCTGCCTTTATTCATTACAGTTGTGGAGGGAGAAAGAGCTTATCAGAACCCAGTTCATGGGGCGGTGAGGCTTATCTATTCCTACTGTGATTAGAACTAAAAACCCCTCTATAGGGCTAGAATGCTTGGGGGTGGGAGATGGAATTCTATGAGTTCCAGCCATCAGGGGTTGATATAAACCAAATTGATAAGGACAGCCTGCAGTGTTCTGACCATAGACTGATATGTGTTTTGAAGAATGTCTATAGCAAGATTATGGCCTCGTTCACATGACACATGAAGCCAAACCTTCACATAGCAGAATTACACAAACATGCAGGCCCCTATAGAGCTGCTTAGAGCTACTTTACTCCTCTTTGTTATTTATTTATTTATTTTGCTTCTGCACCATGCTAAGCAAAGCCAGAGTTTGGCTTAGTGTGTCATGAGAACCAGGATTTGCGGCTACACTTTCTCCTCACTAACCACTAGGTGTAACAAGTGGTTGCACAGCAGCTAAAAGGACTGAGCAAGAGAAAAGAGGCAGTGAGCTCTTCTCACATTTGCTTATCTCACTAAGCCAATATTTGTTTTAGTGTGTTGTGGGAACACAGTTGGTTTCACTTTCAGGTTTCACTCTTTTCAAAATGACAGGACTGAAACCTGCAACATTTCTATGTGACCTTTTTCTTTGTGAAAACTGGTGTTTAGTTGTAAGGCTATCTTCAGTTAATAATCTCACCTTTTTTACTACTTGTAGACACAACTAAGTACATTGAAAAGGATTGTAAATGAGAAAGCCCCTCAACCATAATATTGTTTTCCTTTTCAGGGCTTTTACGGTCAGTGTTTTGGGGAGGATCGCATTGTTGTGATTAAAGATTCTACTCCAGTAGACAAGGGCAAGCTAGATCCCAGTAAGGTATGGAAGGCATTTCTTCCTTTACTACAATTGAGTTTGGAATTCTGTATTGAGCATTCTTACATTTTACAACTGTCAAGGAACTGTCCCCGGCGCAGCGCAAGGTGGTGACCTTGCCGACAAAGGTCCGTATAGTGAAAGTGAAAGCTGGACCATAAAGAAGACTGATCGCCGAAGAATGGATGCTTTTGAATTATGGTGCTGGAAGAGACTCTTGAGAGTCCCATGGACTGCAAGAAGATCAAACCTCTCCATCCTTAAAGAAATCAGCCCTGAGTGCTCACTGGAAGGACAGATCCTGAAGCTGAGACTCCAGTACTTTGGCCACCTCATGAGAAGAGAAGACTCCCTAGAAAAGACCCTGATAATGGGAAAGATTTAGGGCACAAGGAGAAGGGGACGACCTAGGACGAGATGGTTGGACAGTGTTCTTGAAGCTACCAACATGAATTTGGCCAAACTGCAGGAGGCAGTGAAAGACAGGCATGCCTGGCATGCTCTGGTCCATGGGGTCACGAAGAGTCGGACACGACTGAATGACTGAACAACAAAAAATTACCATAACAGATTATGCTATTCTCACAGTTGATTACGTTACAAGTTCAATGCTCCTCAGTTTCTTTGCTGTAGCCTCGGTATCACCTGTAAGTTTCTCATTTTCAATGCCGTACACTCGTTGGGAAAGAAGTATCTTCTGCCAGTTATTGACTGTGGGGGTTGTACAACACCAAGCATATGAGGAAATGGTATTGCACCAGAATCATCACAGCTTGGCCAGCAGAATGAAGGTGAAGGTCCATTTGGGTGAAGAAATTTTACAAAAGCATCTGCATCTCCCTCGTCTTGATATCATTCCAAAGTCCGACTTTGGAAGTGGCAGAACATCCAGGATACAGATCATCAGCATTCACAGGAAGTTTAGGGAGGCTCCTCAGGTTGAAGCTCATTCTTGCTTCAATTTTGCTTGTAGAATTGAGTGGTTTAAAGTTGTGGAAATTGCGAGTTCCAGGGAGCATGTGCACGTCTCTGAAATGGATTTCAAAGGAAGAGCGGATTATGTCTCTGTCTTTCCTTGCAATATAACCTTTTCAATTTTTTTGTCACAGAAATAAAAAAAATGTTTTTGTAGTAGTAATCTGCTTGTCAAGACTCTCTTTTCTAGCTAGGCATTTTGGAGTTCCACCAATACTGTCACATTCTGACTTGCCATGACTAGTGGCAAGTGACATGACTAGCAAAGAAAGATCACTGTGCGTTTATTTCGAAATCTTCCTAATGATGACAGAGATTTAGGAAAAACAAAATCGAAAATTCTTTCTAGTAGCACCTTAGAGACCAACTGAGTTAGTTGCTGGTATGAGCTTTCGTGTGCATGCACACTTCTTCAGATACACTGAAACAGAAGTCACCAGATCCTTAAATATAGTGGGGGAGTGGGGAGGGGTATTACTCAGAAGGGTGGTGGGAATGGGTGATAGGCTGATAAGTGTGGAAAACCTGATGACGACTCTAAACGGCTGCAATTAGTCTTGCAGGGGAAGACAAGGGGTGAGATGGCTAAGGATAGCTTTGTTATGTATAATGAGATAAGAATCCAATGTCTTTGTTCAAACCAGGTTTCTCCATGGATTTAGGAAGTTGAACTTACTGTACTGTGCTGTACTGTACTGTACAGCAATCACTAAAGTAGTGTATCTGTTTGATGTGAGGAAAATTATATTCTTGAGTTTTGCATACTATATTCACATGCTTTTAATCATCAGAAATAATGCAATAGGATGAGATCATCTTCTCACCGTCTGGACTTTTATAATGCACTACCACAGGATGCAAAGTACATTTTGGATAATGAATGAAGAGTTTTCACTGAAATCTAGTAGAATAACAGCAGTGTGTGATGGAAGGTTTTCTTTTAAATTTTTAAGAAGGGAAGACTGTGACTTGCTATGAAAAAATGATGAATCAAATGTTCTATTTTGTCTGTTAGATCATCAATGAACTCATCTAGTGTTGAAGTGGTTTTTGATCAAGTGTGTTCGATCTGTGGAAATCCATTGTGAAAATTCAATGGGGTCACTTCCATCAAAATCTTCAAATTGAGATTCCAAGTGGCTGACAATATTATTCTTTGCAGGACATTTATTACATGCATTTCCTCTTTGGATTCCCCCAGAGTAGAAGCTTCATTATGTGCTTCTACGTGCCTTCTATTCGCGATGCATGCAGAAGTAAATTGGCATTCTGGTGAATGGTACACACACATATACTGTGGGTTCCACTAGAACCAGCCAAAACATACCACTTTGGCTTCAAAGCACAAAACTTTGAGAAACCTACTTTAACACTGGGATATTCCTTCTTGAAGCCTGCATACAGTTCTCGGAGGTTGCCCAGTATTAGCCGCTTCCTATGATACTCTTTTCCAATGCTGACCACATCTTTCATTCCCGGGATTATTTTGGACTGCTCGTCACTGTGATAAAAGTTCAGAACCTTGCTTTTATCACTTCAATGGAGTGGAAGCTTTTCTCCACCTCTGGCATCTGGTTCAGCTAAAATTCCTCTTTCTTTAAAATGTTTCTGTGCCTGGTGAACTGAATAATCAGATATACTAAATGTTTATTGAATTTTTATTCGTGGCCATGAAAGAGAAGCAGGAATGGTCAGCATCTGGATTTGCTTCTTCCTTGAGGTGCATTTTATGGAATTTTTCATCACCTCTACAAGTTTGTCCATGTCACTCACTCTTTAATCACCATCTCTACTTCAGTCTCTTTAGTTGGGATTTCAACCTGTAGCACTTTTTTTCATTTTATCACGAACATTTTCCTCAAAATTTTCTATCTTCCTCTTTCCATAAGGTGTCTTGCAGTGTTCACGTAAACCATGTAATTTTAAAGGCAAACAACCTACCTCAGTAAGAGATGTGTTCAGCTTTTCTATGGATTCTCTTCTCTCCAAACTGGTCTTTTCTTCTAAACTTGGATCTTCAGGTTGAACGCAACTGTCTTCAACATCATCTGATCTACATCTCTGCTATAAATAACTTGTCTACATCTTCTGGCTTTACTTTAATTCCTGTCTCTAGCAAATCTTTAGACTGCTGCGTAGATGCATACAGGACGTAGATATTTTTTGACTGGTCCTTTGTGCTTTTTAAAAGGATCCCTGCAGGTTTTTTTTTTTGAGACATTCAAATTTCTTCAAATATACACTTTGGTAGTGTAAGCAAATAGTTTCTAATTCTTCAGCTTTAGCTTCAGTTCTTAAATGCAACAGCTCTCTGTCCTCTTTGCTTAAACAATTAACATTCTCAATCCCTTTTCTATGATTGTTAACTTATGGCATTCACTACATATTGAGTTACAGGTGGGTAGCCGTGTTGGTCTGCCATAGTATCTGAAGAAGTGTGCATGCACACGAAAGCTCATACCAAGAACAAACTCAGTTGGTCTCTAAGGTGCTACTGGAAAGAATTTCCTATTTTGTTTCCTATTTTGTTTCGACTACATATTGAATCTTCCATCTTATTCCAGTTGAAAAACACAGCAAGAACTAGCACACAAAAAATCAAAGATTGGATAAATTATAAGAGTGCTTTGCTCACAGATACCAGAAGTAGATTGACTGCAAGGTGGAAGAAGGCCTTGCCTGATGGAGTCTCTCCCCTCACAGTTCTTCCTCCAGGCACAGCTTCCTTATGAAGCTCCTAAGGCCGGAGGGCAAGGCAGGTGGAAGAGGGTCGTGTCTCTCCCCTCCCCTCATAACAGCATACACAAAGACTTCTCTGAACTGCAATCTGAGAAAACATGTTTTTAATATTTCTGAAATGAATTTTTAAAAAATAATTTAAGCCTAATTTGATGTACTCATAATTGAATATAATGCATAATTTTACATTCTTTTAATCTTTTTTTTGCTAGGTCTTATTTAAGTTTCTGGCCATTTTTTTTTTAGATTGATTTCATGATATAGCCAATTTTCATAGTTTTTAATACCCCAAAACTGAAAAACAAGTCTGCACTTTTGAAAGAAAAAAACCCCCTGTAATAACTAATATTATTTTAAATTTTAAGATGAACAACTTTGTTTCATTTTTTTTCTATTACAGCTATGGAATGTAGGAAAGTTGTAGCCAGTAGCCACCCCCCCCCCCCCGATGTCCAAAAAACGTAAAATTTTGTTACAAGGCATGAAACCCATAAATTTTATTCTTTGTGGAGAAAGAGCATGTCTTTGCAATAATTTTCACCATCAAAAACTTTTAATTACATCATGCGCTAACACTGAAAATTTAGGTTTTCTAAACCTAGTTTTTCCACCCCAAAAACTACATTATTTAGGCATTTATAAAACCTTTTGAGTGCTGGTGTATTGAGCTCTGTGTGAAATTTCAAAGAGATCTGATCATTGGTTATGGAGAAAAAAAATAAAATGCACACAAGGCCGAGGATCTCAAGAGGGACAAAAACACAATTTCATTAAACTTTGAAGTGCTATAAAATTAAAACCGTTTGAGATAGAGGTAAAAAATTTAAGGGTGTTTCTTTCCACCATACACCAAGTTTAATCAAAATCTGAGACAGTGGGTGGCGAAACCCTTGTTTTTTTGGGTTGATTTGATGTGGAATGGTGAGGGCTTTTGTGCTGAGTTCAATCGTTTTCAATGCCCATGACCCCTTTGGTAAAGGCTGTTCTCTAACTGGAGCAGGACAGTGTTTGCCAGTTTTTGGTGTTTGGTTCATTTCTTTCAGTAATTCAATTTAAAAGGTGAAACTAATATATAAGCGAGATATGTCAAGCCTTTATTTGTTATAATTGTGATGGTTATGGCGTACAGCTGATGAGAACCCCAAATTAACAATTTCAGCTTTGGGGTTTTCATCAGCTGTACGCCATAATCATCACAATTACAACAAATAAAGGCTTGACATATCTTGCTTTGCATGTCATCTCATATATTAAACTCTAGTAGCTAATGAAAACAATTGCTTACATAAATGGACTTTTCCACGATATTCTAATTTTTCGAGTTTCACCTGTAGTTGCATCCAAACAACATGACCAGTCCAACCAAGTTTGCCCAGGCTTTTGTGGAGGGATGAAATGCATGGTGCTATTTCCCACCACCACCTCTGCAGCCTGTTAATTAATAACAATTTGCAATTGTTATTAATGTTATGGTGTTGATTTATTTGTTTTGTTTTATTTGTTGTTTCCTTGGGACTCTTGGGTGACAGATGAACTAAAAATACCTCCTACCCACTCAAACCTCTCTTCTACCTGCGATACATTGACGATATTTTTATGATCTGGACACATGGTCAACAGACCCTGGACTCCTTCCACCACACATTCAATGACTTTCACCCCACCATCAACCTAACAATGAACCAATCTACGCAAGAAATACATTTTCTGGACACTACTATAAAAATACAGGATGGACACATAGACACCACCTGACTGACAAACATATCTACATGCTTCTAGCTACCATCCGAAACATACCAAACAATCCATTGTATATAGTCAGGCCCTACGTTATAGCTGCATCTGTTCCAACTCTACAGACAGACTCTCACCTAAGAGATCTACAGCAAACCTTTTTAGAACTAAAATATCCACCTGATGAAGTTAAACAACAGGTCAACAGAGCCAGACTGATACCCAGAGAGAACTTGTTGCAAGACAAGAAAACAACAGAACATCACTAGTAATCACATACAATTCACAAGTTAAAACAGTACAATGCATCATCAGAGATTTACAACCTCTCCTAGACAATGACAGTTCTCTTTCTCAAGCTCTGGGAGGGAGACCCTTCATCGCCTACAGACAGCCACCCAATCTAAAACAACTCCTCACCCACAATAATACAAAAACAGGACTCAACATGGACACTGGTACCAGAGCCTGCAATAAACCCAGATGCCAACTTTGCTGCCACATAAACCATTACTGGCCCCAACAACATCAAACATACCATCTCAGGACTATTTAATTGCTCATCTTCCAACATTGTGTATGCCATCAAATGTCAACAGTGCCCTTCAGCTCTCTATATTGGACAAACAGGCCAAACCCTACGCCAAAGGATAAATGGACATAAATCTGATATCAGGAATCACAAGACAGAGAAACCAGTAGGAGAACACTTCAATCTCCCAGGACATTCTATAAAAAATCTCAAAGTAGCTATCTTAATACAAAGGAATTTCAGAAATAGACTGGAAAGAGAAGTGGCCAAATTGCAACTAATCACCAAACTTAAAACCATGGAGAAACCTGGTCTGAACAAAGACATTGGATTCTTATCTCATTATACATGACAAAGCTATCTTCTGCCATCTCACCCCTGTAAGACCAATTGCAGTCGTTAAGAGTCGCCAACAGGTTTTCCACACCTATCAGCCAATCACCCATTCCCACCACCCTTCTGAGTAATACCCCTCCCCACTCTCTCACTATATTTAAGGGTCTGGTGACTTCCGTTTCAGTGTATCTGAAGAAGTGTGCATGCACACGAAAGCTCATACCAAGAACAAACTTAGTTGGTCTCTAAGGTGCTACTGGAAGGAATTTTTTATTTTATTTTGTTTTTTCTAAGTTTGGAGATGGTCAAATTTGTCAAATATTTGGTAAGTGACAAAGCTATCTTCAGCCATCTCACCCCTTGCTTTTCCCTTAAGACTAATTGCAGTCGTTAACAGTCGTCAACAGGTTTTCCACACCCATCAGCCAATCACCCATTCCCACCACCCTCCTCACTCTCTCACTATATATAAGGGTCTGGTGACTTCTGTTTCAGTGTATCTGAAGAAGTGTGCATGCACACGAAAGCTCATACCAAGAACAAACTTAGTTGGTCTCGTAAGGTGCTACTGGAAGGATTTTTTTAATTTTTTAATTTTATATTTTTTTAAAAAAAATACCTCAAGTCAGTCAATATGTGTGTCCAGTTGTTTAGAGCCTAGTTCTTTACACAGCTCGTATGGTGTAGCCCAAGGGGGCAGTTCCTTCCCTGATCAGTTAAATAAATAACAATACTTAATTAACTGACCAGAGAGCTAGGTTCTCCCCCCCCCCAACAAAAGTCCTACCTTGCAAATAAATAAATAACTGGCTACACCCGTTCTTCTTTGCTTGTATAAAGAAGTCATGGCTCCTTCTGTCCCTGCTGTCCAGTTATTCCTGGCAAAACCTTTTTATCTTCTGTTGTTTGCCTCAAACTCCTTATCTTCCCTTAACCCGATTATATTTTTATAATGGGGGGAGAAGAAACCAGGGTTGCAGTATAGGGTGCTGTCCTCCCACCTCCTCCAATAAGCAGAGCTTGTGCAAATCAGCTTTAGAGCATTTAGACCTGGCAGTTGGAGGAGCAGTTTCATTTGGCTTTGGAAAGACAAGCTCCCACTGGAAACAAGTTGCCTTGCTTGCTCTCAGTTTGTTGCACAAGTGACTATGATGCCATAGGGAAAATCAAGGGGCAAGCCAGCACTTCAAGCTTCTTTGCTTATAGGGACTGTTTGTAGAAGGATACCTTCATTCTTCCGTCTAAACAGATCATCTTATGTTTGTTCTATGAGTAGCATAATATGTCTCTCAGTTGCAGGTTCAGCTTCATGCTTAAATAATTTTTATTGACATTATATTACATATAAGAGATTTTTCCCTTTCCCTGTCTTTCCAGGCCTACATACAAATTACCTTTGTGGAACCCTATTTTGATGACTATGAGATGAAAGACAGAGTGACCCATTTTGAGAAAAACTTCAACCTCCGACGATTTATGTATACCACCCCTTTCACTCGGGATGGACGCCCACGAGGAGAACTGAATGAGCAGTATAAGAGGAAGACCATTTTGACCACAATGCATGCTTTCCCCTACATCAAAACTAGAATCAATGTCATTCAAAAGGAGGAGGTAATGTCTGCTTCCAAAGCAATAGAACTAAAACAAAATGTGCAGTAGTCATGCAAGAGTCAAAGGGATCATCCACATTGAGACAAAATGAATATTAAATCACAAAAAACTGAGCTACAGAATGTGGGATTAGACACTCTTAAAATTGTCATTTCTGCTTTCCCTACTCTTCTTCCCCTCCTATTTCATTTATGCTGTCTGATGGGAGTGGTTCACTTAACTTCCTCCCATTTAACTCTTTTGCCAGTCTTTTATCAAGTGGCAGAGAGTGGTAAGACCATGCTATCTACTTTTGGCTTAAATAAACCTCATTAAAACAGCTTGTCATCCTTGTGCCAACTGTTATTTGCAGTTTCTTTGTGAAAGAGTTGCAACATACCTGTCCCTCTGTAATTTCAGTTTGTTTTGATGCCAATTGAAGTAGCTATTGAAGACATGCAAAAGAAAACGCTTGAGCTGGCTGTTGCCACAAGACAGGTGCCACCAGATCCCAAAATGCTGCAGATGGTGCTTCAAGGTTCTGTGGGGGCCACAGTAAATCAGGTATATTGTCAGAATATTGTTGATTCTTATTCTTATTCTTCTCTTCTCTCTGCTTAGCCATGTTAGCAGCATAAACAAAACATTAAAATGGCATGTGCACATGCACACATATGCATGGAAATCAGTCTGACATATCCCAGCGACGTCTTAGGCCCAATCATCCTGTAATACCCAGGGTATCTCAGGGTAGCTTTAGAGAAAGCTGGGTGTCCAAAGGCTTATCATTTTCTTACCAATTCCTGTTTTAGAGTACTGTCCCACTGAAATCCTCTCCTGCTCCCTCCTGTTGCAACTGAGTTGCCCTGAAAGTTGTGTCTTCCTGATATCTGACTAGAATAGTGCTTTGCCATTTATTGGGTTTTATATGATAGTAATTCTGGTTGATAAGGGACGCGGGTGGCACTGTGGGTTAAACCACAGAGCCTAGGGCTTGCCGATCAGAAGGTCAGCAGTCCGAATCCCTGTGACAGGGTGAGCTCCCGTTGCTCGGTCCCAGCTCCTGCCAACCTAGCAGTTTGAAAGCACGTCATAGTGCAAGTAGATAAATAGGTACCACTCTGGCAGGAAGGTAAACAGCGTTTCCGTGTGCTGCTCTGGTTCGCCAGAAGTGGCTTAGTCATGCTGGCCACATGACCCGGAAGCTGTACGCCGGCTCCTTCGCCCAGTAAAGCAAGATGAGCGCCGGAAACCCAGAGTCATCCACAACTGGACCTACTTCATCAACTGGATACTTCATCATCTTTTCCTCAAGAAATAGGCTTTATGTAATACAATTTTATGTTCTTCTGTAAGGGACCACTAGAAGTAGCTCAAGTGTTCCTGGCTGAAATTCCAGAGGATCCAAAACTTTATCGACATCACAACAAGCTAAGGTTATGCTTCAAAGAATTCATAATGAGGTGAGTCAAGTGGCAAAGTAAAATCTGTTAAAATTGCAATTACACTAAATCTGTGTCGGCACACAGCCCAAGGACACAGTGTGGTGTAGTGGTTAAGAGCGGTAGACTTGTAATCTGGGGAACCGGGTTCGCGTCTCCGCTCCTCCACATGCAGCTGCTGGGTGACCTTGGGCTAGTCACACTTCTCTAAAGTCTCTCAGCCCCACTCACCTCACAGAGTGTTTGTTGTGGGGGAGGAAAGGAAAGGAGAATGTTAGCTGCTTTGAGACTCCTTCAGGTAGTGATAAACCATGATATCAAATCCAAACTCCTCTTCTTCTTCTTCTTCTTCTTCTTCTTCTTCTTCTTCACCACAGCAAAGGTATAAACAAATTACACAACCCCCACTGTAGCATGGAAGGTAGCCTCTGGTGAAATTATTGTCCCATTGAACACCAAATTGTTCCTGGTAACAAGACTAAAAATCTTCAAGTTCAGGTCCAGTCAAAAATGAAACTTTATTACAATGTGCACATGGTCCAATACTGTGTGGTTATATTAATCAACAAAATTGTTTTCTTCATTTTTTGGGAACAGATGTGGTGAAGCAGTGGAGAAAAATAAATGCCTGATTACTGCTGACCAAAGGGAATATCAACAAGAATTGAAAAAGAACTACAACAAGTTGAAAGAGAACCTCAGACCAATGATTGAGAGGAAGATCCCAGAGCTGTATAAACCTATTGTGAATGTTAACAGTGTTTCAAGGTATAAGAATAGCCCTTTCCCCCACACCCCCAATAACCATAGCAAAATACAACATAGGACAGGGGTAGCCTGTGTGGTTTACTCCAGATGATGTTGAACTATCAGCCTCAGTTATCATGGCCAATGGTTGGTGATGATGGCAGTTAGTCCAACAACATTTGGAGGGAACCACCTTGGCTAACCAAAATCTGAAGGCAGTCCTGTATCCAACTTTTTTTAGTGTCTAATGTTTTACAATTTTTTAACAGTGGCTTCGGAAACCAGGGTATTTTATTTACTTACTTACTTACAATATTATTATTATTATTATTATTATTATTATTATTATTATTATTATTATTATTATTTGACTTGTCCAGTCATTTCTATTCTCATTTTCTTCTTATTTATTTTAGGGGCTCTTTCCTTAATTCTAGTTTTAGGAAATATGAAAATCTGCCTCCACAGAACAGTTAAAAGCATCTTCATGAAAAGGAGCTATCTACTTGCAGTGGATCAAATACAAGAGGATATCCAAATGCTGTTCAAAATCATAAAATTTCCCCACAATTTCTCATGAACACATTTTGGAAAGATTGCTTTCTGTACAAGACTCAAGAAGGAAGAGTTATAACTAATCACATCTGGGAGTGGGTATTGAAACTAGTTGCAGAAAAACAGATATTTTATTATAAATTGACATGGATATTTGCACACACAGAGAAAACAGCTTTGTGTTTTCTCCAATATTCTAAAGGCCAGTTCACAATATTGCATTGTCAACAAATGTTCCTTTCATCTGTGGATGTTTGATCATACCAAGCTCATGGAAATGTTCCTGAATGTAACCCAAAGACCCTTCTCGCCAATCATGGATTTGCATCAAGCACATTCACCAAACAGCAGATATGAACAGTTAAACCAAAACAAGTCAACCCAAGTCACATTTTAAGCACATTTCAATCGCATTTATTGTAATAAGAAACTTAGTCATTTATAACTAGATTCCAACTTACATAAAATTATTGTTGTTTGAATGGAAAGCATTGCAATGGATCTGGTAATAACTTTTCTCATGGAAGACATTACAGTTATGCTTTTAACAAGTAGGATCAAATATTACACTCTGTAATATTTAAATCTCAAAATGGAGACCACTCAGGTGTGACCAATATTCAAATGCTACTATCCTTTTACTGTGGAAGTTATATTTCTTTCTATGGGCTCCAGAGATGCATTCTAGTTAGAATGTTTCATTATTGTAATAACTATAATTGTTATTTAAAAGTTATTTCTTCTAATACTTGAAATACAGTGTTTGTTCCTGATGACCTGACTTGTATTTTTGCTTCATGTTGGGTGGGACTCATTTCCTTCAGTTCAATGTTCACGAAATTGCAAATTTGTATACATGTGAAACGTTCACATTTTGGAGAGTATCGTGGGACCTTTTAGCACTTAGCAGTTCTTTTGTTCTTAAAGGCCTAAAAGTAATCTATGAAATAAAAAAATCTAAATAAAAAACTGTATTAACAGAAAAAAAACATTTTATTTCAAGTTCAAACATCACTTTGTTTTTCTCTCTCTTCCAAACACTATACTTGAAAAAGTTAGAAATAAAGATGAATTTGCAAAGCGTTTTAAGTTACTCAGTGTTAAATAGATTTATAATTGTTAGAAAGCTGATAGTACAACTTTGGAGTTAGTTGTAAAAATGGATTCTTTATTTTTGTGGTATGTGCCCAGGAGGTTTTAAGAAAAGGCAAGGCTTGGAGGGAGGTCCAGTTCGATTTGTGCACCATTTGCTTTAATTGCCTAAGACCTGGGCCCCCGAGACCTTCATTGGTCTTGGGACAATGTAAAGTCTGACATGTCACTCTACTTCTCCTTCTTTCTGAAATAAAATAAAATGCTTGAGAGCAGTACATGTGAAAAGGATCTAGGAGTCTTGGTAGACCACAAACTTGACATGAGTCAACAGTGTGATGCAGCAGCTAAAAAGTGTGGTGTAGTGGTTAAGAGCGGTAGACTCGTAATCTGGGGAACTGGGTTCGTGTCTCCACTCCTCCACATGCAGCTGCTGGGTGACCTTGGGCTAGTCACACTTCTCTGAAGTCTCTCAGCCCCACTCACCTCACAGAGTGTTTGTTGTGGGGGAGGAAGGGAAAGGAGAATGTTAGCCGCTTTGAGACTCCTTCGGGTAGTGAAAAGCGGGATATCAAATCCAAACTCTTCTTCTTCTTCTTCTTCTTCAATGCAATTCTGGGCTGCATCAATAGGAGAATAGCATCTAGATCGAGGGAGGTAATAGTACCACTGTATTCCACTCTGGTCAGACCTCACCTGGAATACTGTGTCCAGTCCTGGGCACCACAGTTCAAGAAGGATACTGACAAGCTGCAACGTGTCCAGAAGAGGGCAACCAAAATGGTCAAAGGCCTGGAAACGATGCCTTATGAGGAACAGCTTAGGGAGCTGGGTATGTTTAGCCTGGAGAAGAGAAGGTTAAGGGGTGATATGATAGCCATGTTCAAATATATCAAAGGATGTCATATAGAGGAGGGTGAAAGGTTGTTTTCTGCTGCTCCAGAGAAGCGGACACGGGGCAATGGATTCAAACTACAAGAAAGAAGATTCCACCTAAACATTAGGAAGAACTTCCTGACAGTGAGAGCTGTTCGGCAGTGGAATTTGCTACCAAGAATTGTGGTGGAGTCTCCTTCTTTGGAGGTCTTTAAGCAGAGGCTTGACAGCCATCTGTGGGACGCAATGAAAGCAGTCACCAGAGGAGCTTGCATAAAAGAGAAAGCACTCCTTAAAAAACAAACCACCTCTAAAATTAACAACTTAGAACAAGACATCAATAATCTTTCATCATGCTACAAACAAACAGGATCTAAAAAACTCCTTCAACTTATAGAACAAAAAAGAAGAGAAATAGACTCCCTAGAACAGTGTTTTTCAACCTTTTTTGGGCAAAGGCACACTTGTTTCATGAAAAAAATCACGAGGCTCACCACCATTAGAAAATGTTAAAAAATTTAACTCTGTGCCTATATTGACTATATATAAAGTAATTTTTCAATTTTTCCCACGGCACACCAGGCAACATCTCGCGGCACACTAGTGTGCCG
Source organism: Lacerta agilis (assembly GCF_009819535.1). Classification (NCBI taxonomy): domain Eukaryota; kingdom Metazoa; phylum Chordata; class Lepidosauria; order Squamata; family Lacertidae; genus Lacerta; species Lacerta agilis. The sequence continues at coordinate 61,580,500 of NC_046322.1, forward strand.
CGGAACAGTGGTTGAAAAACACTGCCCTAGAAATCAACAAAACAATGATCAACATTCTATACTTAAAACAGCGCTTCTATGAATACGGAGGGAAAAACTCCAGACTATTAGCAAATAGATGTAGGAAAAAAACACTTAAAACAAGAATACACTGCATCACCAAAAAAGGTGGCAACACGACATTTCCCCCCAAAGAAATAATTGCAGAATTTGCAAGATTCTACTCTGATCTATACACCTCCCGTAACCCACCTGAGAAGGAAATCAAAACATTCCTAACAGAGATGAACATACCCACTCTAACTAATGAGGAACAAGAATATATGGACAGTCCCATCACCCCAGAGGAAATAGACACAATCCTCAAAAACTTAAAACCACACAAAGCTCCAGGCCCAGATGGCTTCACAGCAGAATTCTACAAGAAATTCAAAGAACCCCTGATGCCCTACATGACACGTCTCTTTAATGACATCATGAAAGGAGGGCCCATCCCCAAAACCTGGACCCTCTCCAAAATAGTCTCCATCCCAAAACCAATGAAGGACAACCTCAAGGTAGAATCATACCGCCCGATTTCATTAATAAACCAAGACTACAAAATATTCACATCAATCTTGGCCAACCGCCTGAAAAAAATCTTATCCAAGCTAATAGCTCCAGACCAAACTGGCTTCGTCCCTGGTCGCAACATTACAGACCCCATCAGGAAACTACTGAACCTAATTGAACATAGCAAGGCAACTAAACTCCCATTAACAATTATGTCCCTAGATATCCTCAAAGCTTTTGATTGCCTAGAATGGAAATACCTATCAGCAGTACTAACTAGCATGAAATTTGGCCCCTACTTCCTACAAACCATCAACCAAATATACTCCCAAGCCTCAGCAAAATGCAGAATTAATAATATGGACTCAAATACCATAACAATCCAAAGAGGCACAAAACAAGGGTGCCCTTCCTATTTATCCTGGCGCTGGAACCCCTAGCAATCCGAATCCGAGCAGCCACAGACATCAAAGGGGTGGAAATAAAAGGCAGAACATATAAACTAGGACTCTTCGCAGATGACCTAATGGTCACAACACCAGATCCCTCAAACACAGCACCCTCCCTGATCAGAGAACTCAACACATTTGCAACGGTTTCAGGCCTACAAGTAAACTTTGAAAAATCGGAAGCCATGAGCTTCAACACCCCACCTTACATCCAAAGAGAACTCACTAACACCACCAAGATAAAACTCTGCCACACCAAGTTCAGATACCTAGGAGTACAAATAACCAAAAACCTTAACAAACTATACCTCCACAACTACAAACCCCTATGGCAGCAAATAAACAAAGACTTAAAGAGATGGAACAACATGAAGTTCACTCTCTCAGACAAAATAGCCATGATCAAAATGGTCATCCTTCCAAAACTAACCTATCTGGGGGGAACCTATTTGGATCCCCCCAACCCAACTTCACAAATGGCAAAGAAAACTACAATCTTCTCACACAAAAAACCAAGAATATACACCAAATACCTACACCTCCCCACCGCAGAAGGAGGGTGGGGAATCCCCAATATAGAAGCATACTACAGAGCCAACCAAATACGCCATATAATCCCATACATATTAGAAGACGAGACAAAACAATGGATACACCTAGAAAGGGACACAATTGAGAATATCTGCACCACAGCATACCCATTCCTCCCAAACAAACTAAGAAAAATCCCCACAACACTTAATAGATACACACAAACCATGTTCAAAGCATGGAAAGCAGAAACAGGCAAACTATCCCCAACCCCATCCCCGCTAACTCCCCTGACCTACCACCCACTATTCCACAAAGCAGCACAAAACCTCCAAACCAAAACCTGGCAATCCAAAGGACTATATCGCCTAATAGACTTTTATAAAAACAACAAACCTCTGTCAACACAAGAAATACAGGACAAATTAGAAGACACCCAAATGCCCTGGTTAACACAACACCAACTACATGCCGTATTAAACAATCCAACAGTAAAATCAGCAGCAACCAGACCCCTGACAACCTTCGAAAATCTCATCCTAATGACAAAGGGAAGCGATAGAGGGCTGGTATCCGCAATTTATAAAATACTACTCAAAAATTCCACGAACTCCCTAGACACAATCAAAAAACAATGGGAGGATGACATAGGATATGAAATCAACCCCACCCAATGGACCAGAATGTGGTCTAAACCCCCCTTTAAATCCATATCAACAAAAAGAAGAGAACTCACCCTAAAACTAACCTACAGATGGTATCTAACGCCTAGAAAATTAGCGCTAATACGCCCAGGAACCTCACCAAAATGCTGGAGAGGGTGCACCTCCACAGGCACATACTTCCACATGTGGTGGGAATGCCCCAAAATCCAAACATTCTGGACAACAACCACACAAGAAATATGTAAAATGTAAAGTGTTAGAAATCACCCCAGAATTGATTTTACTAAACATCTTCCAAGACAATAATGCCCACCTACAACACAAAGAACTCATAATCCATCTACTCTCAGCATCCAGAAACATCATAACCAGACACTGGAAAGACCTGTCAGGAGTAAACATGGACCAATGGGAAACAGCCCTACTAGAAAAACTAACCAGTAAACTGAAACTGACACGGGGACAAACTGAAGAAGACACCTTCACCCCAGTATGGTTCCCCTTCATCACATACACAGCCCAACAAGACAATGACAAAAATTTACCAACAGCATACAAATCAATATGGCTAACCTGACCCAAAATACCCACCAACCCCACTCACTCAGGAAACCGAAGATCACCACAGCCAACCACAAACGAACAACCACATCCCAAGCCAACTCCGACCTCTCTCACCACCAAATGAGCACAAGCAAACAACAGAGAACCTACATAAACAATGCTGACACCAAACCCTACTCATATCAAGTAAAAAAGAAACACAGTCACCCCACCCCACCTACCTCCCCGTCCCACCCACTTCTTCCCCCCTCCCCCCCTTTCTCTCCTAATGTCTCACCAACACTAACTTATAAAATGTTGTATGGAAAAGCTTGAGAGAGACATTGTACTACCTTTGAAAATCTTTAATTAAAAAAAAAAAGAATCACATAGAGCCCATAGAGTTCAAAAGCAGATCAGCCCCTTTTAGCTGAATGCTGCAGACAAGTCAATCTCGCTCAGAATCGCACAAAGCCCATAAAGTTCAACAGCAGATAAGCCCCTCTTGTGTAACTGCTGCAGAAACAAACACTCACAAAAAATCACACAGAGCCCATAGAGTTCAACAGCTGACCAGCCCCTCTTGGCTGATCGCAGCAGATACAGACTCGCCCAAAAAAAACAAAGAGCCCATAGAGTTCAACAGCCACTGCAGACACAGACACACTCACCCATAATCACACAGAGCCTAAAGAGTTCAACATTCACTGCAGACACAGACAGACTCACCCAGAATCAGACATGGCCCAGAGAGTTGAACAGCAAACCAGTCCCTCTTGGCTGATTGAAGTAGACAAACACAGAATCACAAAGAATCACACAGAACCCATAGAGTTCAACAGTGAACAAGCCCCTCTTGGCTGATGGCAGCAGACACAGACAGACTCACAAAGAATCAAACAGAGCTTATTCAGTTCAACAGCAAACCAGCCCCTCTTGGCAGATGGCAGCAGAAACAAACAGACTCAGCCAGAAACACAAAGAGCCTATAGAGTTCAACATCCACTGCAGACACAGACAGACTCACCCAGAATCACACATGGCCCAGAGAGTTGTCTTTGTTCAAACCAGGTTTCTCCATGGTTTTAAGTTTGGTGATTAGTTGCAATTCAGCCACTTCTCTTTCCAGTCTATTTCTGAAATTTCTTTGTATTAAGACAGCTACTTTGAGATCTTTTATAGAATGTCCTGGGAGATTGAAGTGTTCTCCTACTGGTTTCTCTGTCTTGTGATTCCTGATATCAGATTTATGTCCATTTATCCTTTGGCGTAGGGTTTGGCCTGTTTGTCCAATATAGAGAGCTGAAGGGCACTGTTGGCATTTGATTGCATACACAATGTTGGAAGATGAACAATTAAATAGTCCTGAGATGGTGTGTTTGATGTTGAACAGCAAACCAATCCCTCTTAGATTATTGAAGCAGACACAGACAGACTCACATAGAGCCTATAGAGTTCAATAGCAAAGCAGCGCCTCTTGGCTGATCACAGCAGACGCAGAATACTCACCCAGAATCAAACAGAGCCCATAGATGTCAGCAGGAAACTAACCCCTCTTGCCTGACTACTGATGGCAGCAGACACAGACAAATTAAGCAAAACTAAGCAAAAGTAAGTGTAGGAAACCCAAACCTTACCCAATGAGCTGTTTTCGGGCCCAAACGCACTAAAAGCACACCAATAATCTTTTATTATGCTTATTTCACCTAGTTTGGAGTTTCTGAAAGTGCCTTGTTTCGCAAATTAAGCAAAAGTAAGCAAAACTAAGCGTAGGAAACCCAAACCTAGCCCAATCAGCTATTTTCGGGCCCAAACGCACAAAAAGCAGACCAATTAGCTTCTACCATGCATATTTCACCTAGTTTGGAGTTTTTGAGTTGAAAGTGCCTTGTTTCGCAAATTAAGCAAAACTAAGCAAAACTAAGCAAAAGTAAGCAAAAGTAAGTGGAGGAAACCCAAACCTAGCCCAATGAGCTGTTTTCGGGCCCAAACGGACTAAAAGCACACCAATAATCTTTTATTATGCTTATTTCACCTAGTTTGGAGTTTTTGAGTTGAAAATGCGTTGTTTCGCAAATTAAGCAAAACTAAGCAAAACTAAGCGTAGGAAACCCCAACCTAGCCCAATGTGCTGTTTTCAGGCCCAAACGCACAAAAAGCAGACCAATTAGCTTGTTCCATGCTTATTTCACTTAGTTTGGTGTTTTTGAGTTGCAAGTGCGTTGTTTCGCAAATTAAGCAAAACTAAGCAAAACTAAGCGTAGGAAACCCAAACCTAGCCCAATGAGCTGTTTTCGGGCCCAAACGCACAAAAAGCAGACCAATTAGCTTGTTCCATGCTTATTTCACTTAGTTTGGAGTTTTTGAGTTGAAAATGCGTTGTTTCGCAAATTAAGCAAAACTAAGCAAAACTAAGCGTAGGAAACCCCAACCAAGCCCAATGACCTGTTTTCAGGCCCAAACGCACAAAAAACAGACCAATTAGCTTGTTCCATGCTTATTTCACTTAGTTTGGTGTTTTTGAGTTGAAAGTGCGTTGTTTTGCAAACTAAGCAAAAGTAAGTGTAGGAAACCCAAACCTTGCCCAATGAGCTGTTTTCGGGCCCAAACGCACTAAAAGCACACCAATTATCTTTTATTATGCTTATTTCACCTAGTTTGGAGTTTTTGAGTTGAAAGTGCCTTGTTTCGCAAATTAAGCAAAACTAAGCGAAACTAAGCAAAAGTAAGCAAAAGTAAGTGGAGGACACCCAAACCTAGCCCAATGAGCTGTTTTCGGGCCCAAACGCACTAAAAGCACACCAATAATCTTTTATTATGCTTATTTCAAGTAGTTTGGAGTTTTTGAGTTGAAAGTGCGTTGTTTCGTAAATTAAGCAAAACTAAACAAAACTAAGCGTAGGAAACCGAAACCTAGCCCAATCAGCTGTTTTCAGACCCAAACGCACAGAAAGCACACCAATAAGCTTCTACCATGCTTATTTCACTTAGTTAGGAGTTTTTGAATTGAAAGTGCGTTGTTTCGCAAATTAAGCAAAACTAAGCAAAACTAAGCGTAGGAAAACCAAACCTAGCCCAATCAGCTGTTTTCGGGCCCAAACGCACTAAAAGCAGACCAATTAGCTTGTTCCATGCTGATTTCACTTAGTTTGGCGTTTCTGAGTTGCAAGTGCGTTGTTTCGCAAATTAAGCAAAACTAAGCAAAAGTAAGTGTAGGAAACACAAACCTAGCCCAATGAGCTTTTTTCGGGGCCCAAACGCACAAAAAGCAGACCAATTAGCTTCTTCCATGCTTATTTCACTTAGTTTGGCGTTTCTGAGTTGCAAGTGCGTTGTTTCGCAAATTAAGCAAAACTAAGCAAAAGTAAGTGTAGGAAACCCAAACCTTGCCCAATGACCTGTTTTCGGGCCCAAACGCACTAAAAGCACACCAATAATCTTTTATTATGCTTATTTCACCTAGTTTGGAGTTTTTGAGTTGAAAGTGCGTTGTTTCGCAAATTAAGCAAAACTAAAGAAAACTAAGCGTAGGAAACCGAAACCTAGCCCAATGAGCTGTTTTCAGGCCCAAACGCACAAAAAGCACACCAATAAGCTTCTACCATGCTTCTTTCACCGAGTTTGGCGTTTCTGAGTTGAAAGTGCGTTGTTTCGCAAATTAAGCAAAACTAAGCAAAACTAAGCATAGGAAACCCAAACCTAGCCCAATGAGCTGTTTTCGGGCCCAAACGCACAAAAAGCAGACCAATTAGCTTGTTCCATGCTTATTTCACTTAGTTTGGAGTTTTTGAGTTGAAAATGCGTTGTTTCGCAAATTAAGCAAAACTAAGCAAAACTAAGCAAAACTAAGCGTAGGAAACCCCAACCAAGCCCAATGAGCTGTTTTCAGGCCCAAACGCACAAAAAGCAGACCAATTAGCTTGTTCCATGCTTATTTCACTTAGTTTGGTGTTTTTGAGTTGAAAGTGCGTTGTTTTGCAAACTAAGCAAAACTAAGCAAAAGTAAGTGTAGGAAACCCAAACCTTGCCCAATGAGCTGTTTTCGGGCCCAAACGCACTAAAAGCACACCAATTATCTTTTATTATGCTTATTTCACCTAGTTTGGAGTTTTTGAGTTGAAAGTGCCTTGTTTCGCAAATTAAGCAAAACTAAGCGAAACTAAGCAAAAGTAAGCAAAAGTAAGTGGAGGACACCCAAACCTAGCCCAATGAGCTGTTTTCGGGCCCAAACGCACTAAAAGCACACCAATAATCTTTTATTATGCTTATTTCAAGTAGTTTGGAGTTTTTGAGTTGAAAGTGCGTTGTTTCGCAAATTAAGCAAAACTAAACAAAACTAAGCGTAGGAAACCGAAACCTAGCCCAATCAGCTGTTTTCAGACCCAAACGCACAGAAAGCACACCAATAAGCTTCTACCATGCTTATTTCACCTAGTTTGGAGTTTCTGAAAGTGCCTTGTTTCGCAAATTAAGCAAAACTAAGCGTAGGAAACCCAAACCTAGCCCAATGAGCTGTTTTCGGGCCCAAAGCACAAAAAGCAGACCAATTACCTTGTTCCATGCTTATTTCACTTAGTTAGGAGTTTTTGAATTGAAAGTGCGTTGTTTCGCAAATTAAGCAAAACTAAGCAAAACTAAGCGTAGGAAAACCAAACCTAGCCCAATCAGCTGTTTTCGGGCCCAAACGCACAATAAGCAGACCAATTAGCTTGTTCCATGCTGATTTCACTTAGTTTGGCGTTTCTGAGTTGCAAGTGCGTTGTTTCGCAAATTAAGCAAAACTAAGCAAAAGTAAGTGTAGGAAACACAAACCTAGCCCAATGAGCTTTTTTCGGGGCCCAAACGCACAAAAAGCAGACCAATTAGCTTGTTCCATGCTTATTTCACTTAGTTTGGCGTTTCTGAGTTGCAAGTGCGTTGTTTCGCAAATTAAGCAAAACTAAGCAAAAGTAAGTGTAGGAAACCCAAACCTTGCCCAATGAGCTGTTTTCGGGCCCAAACGCACTAAAAGCACACCAATAATCTTTTATTATGCTTATTTCACCTAGTTTGGAGTTTTTGAGTTGAAAGTGCGTTGTTTCGCAAATTAAGCAAAACTAAAGAAAACTAAGCGTAGGAAACCGAAACCTAGCCCAATGAGCTGTTTTCAGGCCCAAACGCACAAAAAGCACACCAATAAGCTTCTACCATGCTTCTTTCACCGAGTTTGGCGTTTCTGAGTTGAAAGTGCGTTGTTTCGCAAATTAAGCAAAACTAAGCAAAACTAAGCATAGGAAACCCAAACCTAGCCCAATGAGCTGTTTTCGGGCCCAAACGCACAAAAAGCAGACCAATTAGCTTGTTCCATGCTTATTTCACTTAGTTTGGAGTTTTTGAGTTGAAAATGCGTTGTTTCGCAAATTAAGCAAAACTAAGCAAAACTAAGCAAAACTAAGCGTAGGAAACCCCAACCAAGCCCAATGAGCTGTTTTCGGGCCCAAACGCACTAAAAGCACACCAATTATCTTTTATTATGCTTATTTCAACTAGTTTGGAGTTTTTGAGTTGAAAGTGCCTTGTTTCGCAAATTAAGCAAAACAAAGCGAAACTAAGCAAAAGTAAGCAAAAGTAAGTGGAGGAAACCCAAACCTAGCCCAATGAGCTGTTTTCGGGCCCAAACGCACTAAAAGCACAACAATAATCTTTTATTATGCTTATTTCACCTAGTTTGGAGTTTTTGAGTTGAAAGTGCGTTGTTTCGCAAATTAAGCAAAACTAAACAAAACTAAGCGTAGGAAACCGAAACCTAGCCCAATCAGCTGTTTTCAGACCCAAACGCACAGAAAGCACACCAATAAGCTTCTACCATGCTTATTTCACCTAGTTTGGAGTTTCTGAAAGTGCCTTGTTTCGCAAATTAAGCAAAACTAAGCGTAGGAAACCCAAACCTAGCCCAATGAGCTGTTTTCGGGCCCAAACGCACAAAAAGCAGACCAATTAGCTTGTTCCATGCTTATTTCACTTAGTTAGGAGTTTTTGAATTGAAAGTGCGTTGTTTCGCAAATTAAGCAAAACTAAGCAAAACTAAGCGTAGGAAAACCAAACCTAGCCCAATCAGCTGTTTTCGGGCCCAAACGCACAATAAGCAGACCAATTAGCTTGTTCCATGCTGATTTCACTTAGTTTGGCGTTTCTGAGTTGCAAGTGCGTTGTTTCGCAAATTAAGCAAAACTAAGCAAAAGTAAGTGTAGGAAACCCAAACCTAGCCCAATGAGCTGTTTTAAGCAAATTAAGCAAAACTAAAGAAAACTAAGCGTAGGAAACCGAAACCTAGCCCAATGAGCTGTTTTCAGGCCCAAACGCACAAAAAGCACAGCAATAAGCTTCTACCATGCTTCTTTCACCGAGTTTGGCGTTTCTGAGTTGAAAGTGCGTTGTTTCGCAAATTAAGCAAAACTAAGCAAAACTAAGCAAAACTAAGCGTAGGAAACCCCAACCAAGCCCAATGAGCTGTTTTCAGGCCCAAACGCACAAAAAGCAGACCAATTAGCTTGTTCCATGCTTATTTCAGTTAGTTTGGTGTTTTTGAGTTGAAAGTGCGTTGTTTTGCAAACTAAGCAAAACTAAGCAAAACCAAGCAAAAGTAAGTGTAGGAAACCCAAACCTTGCCCAATGAGCTGTTTTCGGGCCCAAACGCACTAAAAGCACACCAATTATCTTTTATTATGCTTATTTCACCTAGTTTGGAGTTTTTGAGTTGAAAGTGCCTTGTTTCGCAAATTAAGCAAAACTAAGCGTAGGAAACCCAAACCTAGCCCAATGAGCTGTTTTCGGGCCCAAACGCACTAAAAGCACACCAATAATCTTTTATTATGCTTATTTCACCTAGTTTGGAGTTTTTGAGTTGAAAGTGCGTTGTTTCGCAAATTAAGCAAAACTAAACAAAACTAAGCGTAGGAAACAGAAACCTAGCCCAATCAGCTGTTTTCAGACCCAAACGCACAGAAAGCACACCAATAAGCTTCTACCATACTTCTTTCACCGATTTTGGCGTTTCTGAGTGGCAAGTGCGTTGTTTCGCAAATTAAGCAAAACTAAGCGAAACTGAGCGTAGGAAACCCAAACCTAGCCCAATGAGCTGTTTTCGGGCCCAAACGCACAAAAAGCAGACCAATTAGCTTGTTCCATGCTTATTTCATCTTGGTTTGGCGTTTTTGAGTTGAAAGTGCGTTGTTTTGCAAACTAAGCAAAACTAAGCAAAACTAAGCAAAAGTAAGTGTAGGAAACCCAAACCTTGCCCAATGAGCTGTTTTCGGGCCCAAACGCACTAAAAGCACACCAATAATCTTTTATTATGCTTATTTCACCTAGTTTGGAGTTTTTGAGTTGAAAGTGCGTTGTTTCGCAAATTAAGCAAAACTAAGCAAAACTAAGCGTAGGAAACCCAAACCTAGCCCAATCAGCTGTTTTCAGGCCCCAAAACGCACAAAAAGCAGACCACATTAGCTTGTTCCATGCTTATTTCACATAGTTTGTTGCGTTTTTGAGTGGACAAGTGCGTTGTTTTCACAAAATTAAGCAAAACTAAGCAAAACTAGCGTAGAAACCCAAACCTAGCCCAATGAGCTGTTTTCAGGCCCAAACGCACAAAAGCACACCAATTAGCTTTTATCCATGCTTCTTCACCGAGTTTGGCGTTTTTGAGTTGAAAGTGCGTTGTTTGCAACTAAGCAAACTAAGC
>NC_046322.1:61591059-61599656 GCF_009819535.1 Lacerta agilis
CACTTACTTTTGCAGTTTTTGGGTTAAAGTGCGTTGTACCAAATTAAGCCAAAACTAAGCAAAAAGCTAAGCGTAGGAAATCCAACCTAACACCAGTAGAGCAGTTTCAGGTGCGCAAATTTGGGCACAAAACGAACCCAAAGCTTCCAGCTTTTACCAGTTTGGCGTTTTTTGGGGGGGCCTGCTTACACAAAACTTAGGTTTGCTTAGTTTTGCTTAATATGCGAAACAAGGCACTTTCAACTCAAAAAACTCCAAACTAATGTGAAATTAAGCATAATAAAAGATTATTGGTGTGCTTTTAGTGCGTTTGGGCCCGAAAACAGCTCATTGGGCAAGGTTTGGGTTTCCTACGCTTACTTTTGCTTAGTTTTGCTTAGTTTGCAAAACAACGCACTTTCAACTGAAAAACTCCAAACTAGGTGAATAAGCATGGAACAAGCTAATTGGCCTGCTTTTTCTGCCGTTTGGGCACTGAAACAGCTCATTGGGCTAGGTTTGGGTTTCCTTACGACTTAGTTTTGCCTTAGTTTTGCTTAATTTGCGAAACAGCGCACTTTCAAAGCAAAAACTCCAAACTAGGTGGAAACAAGCATGAACAAGCTATTGGTGCTGCTTTAGTGCGTTTGGGACCTGAAAACAGCTCATGGGGCTAAGGTTCGGGTTTCCTACCTTACCTTTTGCCTAGTTTTGCTTGTATTGCGAAACAACGCACTTTCAACTCAAAAACGCCAACCTATGTTGAAATAAGCATGAATAAAGATTAATTGGTGCTGCTTTTTAGTGCGTTTGGGCCCGGAAAACAGCTCATTGGGCTAGGGCTATGGGTTCCCTCCACTTACTTTTGCTTAGTTTTTGCTTAGTTTTGCTTAATTTGCGCAAACAACGCACTTTCAACTCCAAAAAACGCCAAACTCAAGTGAAATAAGCATGGAACACAGCTAATTGGGCTGCTTTTTGTGCGTTTGGGCCCGAAACAATCATGGGCTAGGTTTGGGTTTCCTACGCTTAGTTTTGCTTAGTTTTGCTTAATTTGCGAACAACGCACTTTCAACTCAAAAACTCCAAACTAAGTGAAATAAGCATAAACAAGATAATTGGTGTGCTTTTAGTGCGTTTGGGCCGAAAACAGCTCATTGGGCTAGTTTGGGTTCTTACGCTTACTTTTGCTTAGTTTTGCTTAATTGCGAAACAAGCACTTTCAACTCAAAAACCCAAACTAATGAAATAAGCATGGTAAAAGCTATTGGTCTGCTTTTTGTGCGTTTGGGCCTGAAACAGCTCATTGGGCTAGGTTGGGGTTTCCTACGCTTACTTTGCTTAGTTTGGCTTAATTTGCGAAACAACGCACTTCTCACTCAAAAACGCCAAACTAAGGTGAAATAAGCATGGAACAAGCTAATTGGTCTGCTTTTGTGCGTTTGGGGCCTGAAGACAGCTCATTGGGCTAGGTTGGGGTTTCCTAGCCCTAGTTTTTGCTTAGTTTTGCTTAATTTGTGAAACAACGCACTTTCAACTCAAAAACTCCAAACTAAGTGAAATAAGCATAATAAAAGATTATTGGTGTGCTTTTAGTGCGTTTGGGCCGAAAACAGCTCATTGGCAAGGTTTGGGTTTTCCTACGCTTTAGGTTTTGCTTAGTTTGCCTAATTTGCAAAACAACGCACTTTCAACTCAAAAACGCCAAACTAAGTGAAATAAGCATGGAACAAGCTAATTGGTCTGCTTTTTGTGCGTTGGGCCTGAAAACAGCTCATTGGGCTAGGTTGGGGTTTCCTACGCTTACTTTTGCTTAGTTTTGCTTAGTTTTGCTAATTTGCGAAACAACGCACTTTCAACTCAAAAACTCCAAACTAGGTGAAATAAGCATAATAAAAGATTATTGGTGTGCTTTTAGTGCGTTTGGGCCCGAAAACATCTCATTGGGCAAGGTTTGGGTTTCCTACACTTACTTTTGCTTAGTTTTGCTTAATTTGCGAAACAACGCACTTTCAACTCAGAAACGCCAAACTCGTTGAAAGAAGCATGGTAGAAGCTTATTGGTGTGCTTTTTGTGCGTTTGGGCCCTGAAAAAGCTGATTGGGCTAGGTTGGGGTTTCCTACGCTTACTTTTGCTTAGTTTTGCTTAGTTTTGCTTAATTTGCGAAACAACGCACTTTCAACTCAAAAACTCCAAACTAGGTGAAATAAGCATAATAAAAGATTATTGGTGTGCTTTTAGTGCGTTTGGGCCCGAAAACAGCTCATTGGGCAGGTTTGGGTTTCCTCCACTACTTTGGCTTACTTTTGCTTAGTTTTGCTTAATTTGCGAAACAAGGCACTTTCAACTCAGAAACGCCAAACTAGGTGAAATATGCATGGTAGAAGCTTATTGGTGTGCTTTTTGGGCGTTTGGGAATGAAAACAGCTCATTGGGCTAGGTTTGGGTTTCCTACACTTAGTTTTGCTTAGTTTTGCTTAATTTGCGAAACAACGCACTTTCAACTCAAAAACTCCAACTAGGTGAAATAAGCATAATAAAAGATTATTGGTGTGCTTTTAGTGCGTTTGGGCCCGAAAACAGCTCATTGGGCAAGGTTTGGGTTTCCTCCACTTACTTTTGCTTAGTTTTGCTTAATTTGCGAACAACGCACTTTCAACTCAAAAACTCCAAACTAGGTGAAATAAGCATGGAACAAGCTAATTGGCCTGCTTTTTGTGCGTTTGGGCCCGAAAACAGCTCATTGGGCTAGGTTTGGGTTTCCTACACTTACTTTTGCTTAGTTTTGCTTAATTTGCGAAACAACGCACTTCAACTCAAAAACTCCAAACTAAGTGAAATAAGCATGGAACAAGCTAATTGGTCTGCTTTTTGTGCGTTTGGGCCTGAAAACAGCTCATTGGGCTAGGTTGGGGTTTCCTACGCTTAGTTTTGCTTAGTTTTGCTTAATTTGCGAAACAACGCACTTTCAACTCAAAAACGCCAAACTAGGTGAAAGAAGCATGGTAGAAGATTATTGGTGTGCTTTTTGTGCGTTTGGGCCTGAAACAGCTCATGGGCTAGGTTGGGGTTTCCTACGCTTAGCTTTTGCTTTAGTTTTGCTTAATTTGTGAAAACAATGCAACTTTCAACTCAAAAACTCCAAACTAGGTGACATAAGCATAATAAAAGATATGGTGTGCTTTTAGTGCGTTGGGCCCGAAACAGCTCATTGGGTTGGTTTGGGTTTCCTACGCTTAGTTTTGCTTAGTTTTGCTTAGTTTTGCTTAATTTGCGAAACAACGCACTTTCAACTCAAAAACTCCAAACTAGGTGAAATAAGCATGGTAGCAGCTTATTGGTCTGCTTTTGGGACGTTTGGGCCGGAAAACAGCTCATTGAGCTGGGTTTGGGTTCCTACGCTTAGTTTTGCGCTTAGTTTTTGCTTAATTTGGCGAAACAACGCACCTTCAACTCAAAAACGCCAAACTAAGTGAAATAAGCATGGAAGAAGCTAATTGGTGTGCTTTTTGTGCGTTTGGGCCTGAAAACAGCTGATTGGGCTAGGTTTGGGTTTCCTACGCTTAGTTTTGCTTAGTTTTGCTTAATTTGCGAAACAACGCACTTTCAACTCAAAACTCCAAACTAGGTGAAATAAGCATAATAAAAGATTATTGGTGTGCTTTTAGTGCGTTTGGGCCCGAAAACAGCTCATTGGGCAAGGTTTGGGTTTCCTACACTTAGTTTCCTTAGTTATGCTTAATTTGCGAAAGCAACGCACTTTCAACTCAGAAACGCCAAACTCAGGTGAAAGAAGCATGGTAGAAGCTTATTGGTGTGCTTTTTTGGGCGTTTGGGCCTGAAAACAGCTGATTGGGCTAGGTTTGGGTTTCCTACGCTTAGTTTTGCTTAGTTTTGCTTAATTGCGAAACAACGCACTTTCAACTCAAAAACTCCAAACTAGGTGAAATAAGCATAATAAAAGATTATTGGTGTGCTTTTAGTGCGTTTGGGCCCGAAACAACTCATTGGGCAAGGTTGGGTTTCCTACACTTACTTTTGCTTAGTTTTGCTTAGTTTTGCTTAGTTTGCAAAGCAACGCACTTTCAACTCAAAAATGCCAAACTAAGTGAAATAAGCATGGAACAAGCTAATTGGTCTGCTTTTTGTGCGTTTGGGCCTAAAAGAGCTCATTGTGCTAGGTTAGGGTTTCTTCGCTTAGTTTTGCTTAGTCTTGCTTAATTTGCGAAACAACGCACTTTCAACTCAGAAACGCCAAACTCGGTGAAAGAAGCATGGTAGAAGCTTATTGCTGTGCTTTTGTGCGTTTGGGCCTGAAAACAGCTGATTGGGCTAGGTTTCGGTTTCCCTACGCTTAGTTTTTGCTTAGTTTTGCTTAATTTGCGAAACAACGCACTTTCAACTCAAAAAACTCCAACTAGCTGAGATAAGCATAATAAAAGATTATTGGTGTGCTTTAGTGCGTTTGGCCCGAAAACAGCTCATTCGGCAAGGTTTTGGGTTTCCCTCCACTTACTTTTGCTTAGTTTTGCTTAGTTTTGCTTAATTTGCGAAACAAGGCACTTTCAACTCAAAAACTCCAAACTAGGTGAAATAAGCATGGAACAAGCTAATTGGTCTGCTTTTTTGTGCGTTTGGGCCTGAAAACAGCTCATTGGGCTAGGTTGGGGTTTCCTACGCTTAGTTTTGCTTAATTTGCGAAACAACGCACTTTCAACTCAGAAACGCCAAACTCGGTGAAAGAAGCATGGTAGAAGCTTATTGGTGTGCTTTTTGTGCGTTTGGGCCTGAAAACAGCTGATTGGGCTAGGTTTCGGTTTCCTACGCGTAGTTTTGCTTAGTTTTGCTTAATTTGCGAAACAAGGCAACTTTCAACTCAAAAACTCCAAACTAGGTGAAATAAGCATAATAAAAGATAATTGGTGTGCTTTTAGTGCGTTTGGGCCCGGAAACAGCTCATTGGGCAAGGTTTGGGTTTCCTACACTTACTTTTGCTTAGTTTTGCTTAGTTTGCAAAACAACGCACTTTCAACTCAAAAACGCCAAACTAAGTGAAATAAGCATGGAACAAGCTAATTGGCCTGCTTTTTGTGCGTTTGGGCCTGAAAACAGCTCATTGGGCTAGGTTGGGGTTTCCTACACTTACTTTTGCTTAGTTTTGCTTAGTTTTGCTTAATTTGCGAAACAAGGCACTTTCAACTCAAAAACTCCAAACTAGGTGAAATAAGCATAATAAAAGATTATTGGTGTGCTTTTAGTGCGTTTGGGCCCGAAAACAGCTCATTGGGCAAGGTTTGGGTTTCCTACACTTACTTTTGCTTAGTTTTGCTTAGTTTGCAAAACAACGCACTTTCAACTCAAAAACGCCAAACTAAGTGAAATAAGCATGGAACAAGCTAATTGGTCTGCTTTTTGTGCGTTTGGGCCTGAAAACAGCTCATTGGGCTAGGTTGGGGTTTCCTACGCTTAGTTTTGCTTAGTTTTGCTTAATTTGCGAAACAACGCACTTTCAACTCAAAAACTCCAAACTAGGTGAAATAAGCATAATAAAAGATTATTGGTGTGCTTTTAGTGCGTTTGGGCCCGAAAACAGCTCATTGGGCAAGGTTTGGGTTTCCTACACTTAGTTTTGCTTAGTTTGCTTAGTTTGCGAAACAACGCACTTTCAACTCAAAAACGCCAAACTAGGTGAAAGAAGCATGGAAGAAGCTAATTGGTGTGCTTTTTGTGCGTTTGGGCCTGAAAACAGCTCATTGGGCTAGGTTGGGGTTTCCTACGCTTAGTTTTGCTTAGTTTTGCTTAATTTGCGAAACAACGCACTTTCAACTCAAAAACTCCAAACTAGGTGAAATAAGCATGGAAAAGCTAATTGGTCGTGCTTTTAGTGCGTTTGGGCCTGAAAACAGCTCATTGGGCAAGGTTTGGGTTTCCTCCACTTACTTTTGCTTAGTTTTGCTTAGTTTTGCTTAATTTGCGAAACAACGCACTTTCAACTCAAAAACTCCAAACTAGGTGAAATAAGCATAATAAAAGATTATTGGTGTGCTTTTAGTGCGTTTGGGCCCGAAAACAGCTCATTGGGCAAGGTTTGGGTTTCCTACACTTACTTTTGCTTAGTTTTGCTTAGTTTGCAAAACAACGCACTTTCAACTCAAAAACGCCCAAACTAAGTGAAATAAGCATGGAACAAGCTAATTGGTCTGCTTTTTGTGCGTTTGGGCCTGAAAACAGCTCATTGGGCTAGGTTTGGGTTTCCTACGATTAGTTTTGCTTAGTTTTGCTTAATTTGCGAAACAACGCACTTTCAACTCAAAATCTCCAAACTAGGTGAAATAAGCATAATAAAAGATTATTGGTGTGCTTTTAGTGCTTTTGGCCCGAAAACAGCTCATTGGGCTAGGTTGGGGTTTCCTACGCTTAGTTTTGCTTAGTTTTGCTTAATTTGCGAAACAACGCACTTTCAACTCAAAAACGCCAAACTAAGTGAAATAAGCATGGAAGAAAGCTTATTGGTCTGCTTTTTGTGCGTTTGGGCCTGAAAACAGCTCATTGGGCTAGGTTGGGGTTTCCTACGCTTAGTTTTGCTTAGTTTTGCTTAATTTGCGAAACAACGCACTTTCAACTCAAAAACTCCAAACTAGGTGAAATAAGCATAATAAAAGATTATTGGTGTGCTTTTAGTGCGTTTGGGCCTGAAAACAGCTCATTGGGCAAGGTTTGGGTTTCCTACACTTAGTTTTGCTTAGTTTTGCTTAATTTGCGAAACAACGCACTTTCAACTCAAAAACGCCAAACTAGGTGAAAGAAGCATGGTAGAAGCTTATTGGTGTTGCTTTTGTGCGTTTGGGCCTGAAAACAGCTCATTGGGCTAGGTTGGGGTTTCCTACGCTTAGTTTTGCTTAGTTTTGCTTAATTTGCGAAACAAGGCACTTTCAACTCAAAAACTCCAAACTAGGTGAAATAAGCATAATAAAAGATTATTGGTGTGCTTTTAGTGCGTTTGGGCCCGAAAACAGCTCATTGGGCAAGGTTTGGGTTTCCTACGCTTAGTTTTGCTTAGTTTGCAAAACAACGCACTTTCAACTCAAAAACGCCAAACTAAGTGAAATAAGCATGGAACAAGCTAATTGGCCTGCTTTTTGTGCGTTTGGGCCCTGAAAACAGCTCATTGGGCTAGGTTTGGGTTTCCTACGCTTAGTTTTGCTTAGTTTTGCTTAATTTGCGAAACAAGGCACTTTCAACTCAAAAACTCCAAACTAGGTGAAATAAGCATAATAAAAGATTATTGGTGTGCTTTTAGTGCGTTTGGGCCCGAAAACACTCATTGGGCAAGGTTTGGGTTTCCTACACTTACTTTTGCTTAGTTTTGCTTAGTTTTGCTTAGTTTTGCTTAGTTTGCAAAAAACGCACTTTCAACTCAAAAACGCCAAACTAAGTGAAATAAGCATGGAACAAGCTAATTGGCCTGCTTTTTGTGCGTTTGGGCCTGAAAACAGCTCATTGGGCTAGGTTTGGGTTTCCTCCACTTACTTTTGCTTAGTTTTGCTTAATTTGCGAAACAACGCACTTTCAACTCAAAAACTCCAAACTAGGTGAAATAAGCATAATAAAAGCTTATTGGTGTGCTTTTAGTGCGTTTGGGCCTGAAAACAGCTCATTGGGCAAGGTTTGGGTTTCCTACACTTACTTTTGCTTAGTTTTGCTTAGTTTTGCTTAATTTGCGAAACAACGCACTTTCAACTCAAAAACGCCAAACTAAGTGAAATAAGCATGGAACAAGCTAATTGGTGTGCTTTTTCTGTGTTTGGGCCTGAAAACAGCTCATTGGGCTAGGTTTGGGTTTCCTACGCTTAGTTTTGCTTAGTTTTGCTTAATTTGCGAACAGCGCACTTTCAACTCAGAAACGCCAAACTCGGTGAAAGAAGCATGGAAGAAGCTTATTGCTGTGCTTTTTGTGCGTTTGGGCCTGAAAACAGCTGATTGGGCTAGGTTTCGGTTTCCTACGCTTAGTTTTGCTTAGTTTTGCTTAATTTGCGAAACAACGCACTTTCAACTCAAAAACTCCAAACTAGGTGAAATAAGCATAATAAAAGATTATTGGTGTGCTTTTAGTGCGTTTGGGCCCGAAAACAGCTCATTGGGCAAGGTTTGGGTTTCCTACACTTACTTTTGCTTAGTTTATGCTTAGTTTGCCAAAACAACTCACTTTCAACTCAAAAACGCCAAACTAAGTAAAATAAGCATGGAACAAGCTAATTGGCCTGCTTTTTTGTGCGTTTGGCCCGAAAACAGCTCATTGGGCTAGGTTTGTGTTTCCTCCACTTACTTTTGCTTAGTTTTGCTTAGTTTTGCTTAATTTGCGAAACAACGCACTTTCAACTCAAAAACTCCAAACTAGGTGAAATAAGCATGGATAAAGATATTGGTCGTGCTTTATGTGCGTTTTGGGCCTCGAAAACAGCTCATTGGGCTAGGTTGGGGTTTCCTACGCTAGTTTTGCTAGTTGCTTAATTGCGAAACAACGCACTTTCAACTCAAAAACTCCAAACTAGGTGAAATAAGCTTAATAAAAGATTATTGGTGTGCTTTTAGTGCGTTTGGGACCGAAAACAGCTCA